>NC_057794.1:266951871-267251871 GCF_018294505.1 Triticum aestivum
AAAATGCAAGCTAGACATGGCAAGAACAATAGCATAGCATGCACGGATCAACTACAACATCACCGGCAAAATTGCAAACAAGTTGACAATCTGCCCAGATTCACAAAGTAGCAAAAGTAGAGCTCGATTGACTCAAGCTAGGGTGCTCCATAATTGCAAACAAAGACATGGATGGATAGAGCACTACAATATTAACAAAACATCCTTACTGATCATCCTCAAAAGAGGCACGGATCACTAGGAAACAACATGAACATATGGCATCATGAGATAAACAGCTCCAGGACTTAGTGAAATTACTAAGTCCCTGAAAACAGAATTAGCAAGTGCACCACTTTGCAAGCTTGCACTAGTCACCTCACACATCATAAAAATACATGGGTTGCACCTCTGGAAATATGACAAAACTCTTAACAAAACACATGTAGAGCATCAGGGCATATCATGCACACATTAATCATGGCAAAAATGACAAAAACCTAAAACGGAGGCAGCAGATCTGACAATAATCTCAGTAGCCCTCTTCTAACAGCATTTCGGGCATCAAGATGATCTCAATGAAAATG
The DNA here is from genome assembly GCF_018294505.1 of Triticum aestivum. Lineage (NCBI taxonomy): Eukaryota > Viridiplantae > Streptophyta > Magnoliopsida > Poales > Poaceae > Triticum > Triticum aestivum. The sequence goes on from NC_057794.1 coordinate 266,952,438, forward strand.
ATGCAATGGAATGAATGATGTACTCTCTGAGATGAACATTTTGATATGCTATATGCATGAATCGGAGCTACGGATGCAAAGTTACAGAGCCGTGAACATGAGCACATGGACTGAGATTTTCGGAACTTAGACGAAATTTACCACCCGGATCTAGGGTTTGACCCGACACGGAATCTCGAGGACGGCGGCGCACGCACTGTTCCACGCCGGAGTTGACGGAGCTCGCCAGAGCGGGAAGACGGCGGGAGGTGCTCCCAGGCCGATCCTCGCCGGATCGGCCGGCGGGGAGCCTGAGAGGCGGCGGGGCGGCGGCACGGCGCGCGCGACGGTGGTTGTGGTGGCGGGCGCGGACGCGGCGGCGGCGGCGGCCGGAGCGGCGGCTGGGCGAGGCAGCTGCGCGGGCGCAGCGCGAGGCGGCGGCGGCAGCTGGGCCGCGGGGGGCCTCGCCTGGGCCGGGCAGGGCCGGCGGCGGTGGGAGGTGGCGGCTGCCACGTGGCGGCTTCGGAGTGGGGCGGCGGCTATGTCCGGCCGGGTCGGACAATGTCCGGCGCGGCGCGGGGGCGATTTAGGGTTTTGGGGAGAGGGGATCCGGGACATTTCGAGGGGGACCTATTTATAGGCATAGGAGGAGCTAGGAGAGTCCAAATGAGGTGCGGTTTTCGGCCACGCGATCGTGATCGAATGCTTTAGATGATGGAGCAGAGTTAGGTGGGTTTTGGGCCAAATTGGAGGGGTGTTGGGCTGCAACACACACGAGGCCTTTTCGGTCCCTCGGTTAACCGTTGGAGTATCAAACGAAGTCCAAATGATACGAAACTTGACAGGCGGTCTACCGGTAGTAAACCAAGGCCGCTTGGCAAGTCTCGGTCCAATCCGGAAATGTTTAATCCTCACACACGAAAGAAAGGTAGAAATGGCCACCGGAGGAGAACGAAGCGCCGGAATGCAAAACGGACAACGGGGAAAATGCTCGAATGCATGAGACGAACACGTATGCAAATGCAATGCACATGATGACATGATATGAGATGCATGACAACGACAACAACACACGGAGACAAAGACCCGAACCCGAGGAAATAAATATAACTTAACGCCGGAAACGGCAAGAGTTGGAGTACAAATTGGGAAAGTTACATCCGGGGTGTTACAACACTCCACCACTACGAAAGGATCTTGTCCCGAGATCTAGGACTGAAAGAACGCCGGGTACTCAGAACGGAGGTGATCCTCGCGTTCCCAGGTAGCTTCACGGTCGGAATGGTGTGACCACTTGACTTTGAGAAATTTGATTGACTTGTTGCGAGTCTTGCGTTCAGTCTCTTCAAGAATAGCAACTGGGTGCTCACGATAAGAGAGATCTTCTTGGAGCTCAATGTCCTCGAAGTTGACGGTGCGGTCAGGAGTCTTGAAGCACTTTCGAAGCTGAGAGACATGGAACACGTCATGAACATTTGCAAAGTTTGAAGGAAGCTCGAGTTGATAGGCGAGGTCGCCTCTCTTGCTGACAATCTTGAAAGGTCCCACGTATCTGGGGGCAAGCTTCCCTTTGATACCGAAGCGACGAGTACCTTTCATAGGAGAGACGCGGAGGTAAACATGATCTCCGATCTCGAAAGCCAAATCACGGTGCTTACTATCATAGTAGCTCTTCTGACGGGATTGGGCTGCTTTGAGGTTATCACGAATGACTTTGCACATTTCTTCTGCCTCTGTGATTAAGTCATTACCCAAAAGCTGACGTTCACCGGTTTCAGACCAGTTGAGAGGGGTACGGCACTTCCTGCCATACAGAATTTCAAATGGGGCCTTGCCCGAACTTGCTTGAAAACTGTTGTTGTAGGAGAATTCAGCATAAGGAAGACAATCCTCCCACTTCATGCCGAAGGAGATCACACAAGCCCTGAGCATATCTTCAAGAATCTGGTTGACACGCTCGACTTGACCGCTAGTTTGAGGATGGAAAGCTGTGCTGAAGCGGATGTTGGTGCCCATGGCCTTCTGAAAAGAATCCCAAAACTTCGAGGTAAAGATGCTGCCACGGTCTGAAGAGATCACTTGAGGAATACCGTGCAGAGAGACAATACGAGAGGTATAGAGTTCCGCCAATTGAGCTGCAGTGATCGACTCTTTGATAGGCAGAAAGTGAGCCACTTTGGTGAGTTTGTCGATGACAACGAATATAGCATCATTGCCACGCTTGGACTTTGGAAACCCAGTCACGAAGTCCATTTCAATGTGGTCAAACTTCCATTCTGGAATGGCAAGAGGTTGGAGGAGACCTGCTGGCCTTTGGTGTTCTGCCTTCACTCTTCTGCAGACATCACATTCATTCACGAATTGAGCGATCTCGCGCTTCATTCGAGTCCACCAATAAGCTTGCTTAAGGTCCTGATACATCTTCGTGCTCCCAGGGTGGATGGAGAGGAGAGAATTGTGAGCCTCGTTCATGATCACTTTACGAAGGTCACCTTTGGGTACAACAATACGATCCTCGAAGAAGAGAGTGTCCTTGTCATCAAGGCGGTAGCACTTGTACTTGGACTGACTCTTGGCAATCCCAATCTTCACCTTTTTCACCATAGCATCAAGAAGCTGGGCTTGGCGAATCTGGTCTTCCAAGGTAGGAGAGACTTGAAGGTTGGCGAGGAAACCTTGAGGAACAACTTGCAGATTAAGTTTGCGGAAAGCTTCACAAAGCTCGGGTTGATAAGGCTTGAGAATCAGACTGTTGCAGTAAGCTTTCCTGCTCAATGCGTCAGCAATCACATTGGCCTTGCCTGGAGTATACTCAATACTCGGATTATACTCTTGAATCATTTCGACCCATCGAGTTTGCCTGAGGTTGAGATTAGGCTGAGTGAAGATGTACTTGAGACTCTTGTGATCAGTGAAAATGTCCACTTTTCTTTCCAACAGAAGATGTATCCAAGTCAAAAGAGCATGCACAACTGCCGCCAACTCGAGATCATGAGTGGGGTAGTTCTTCTCATTAGGCTTCAACTGGCGAGATGTATAAGCAACAACTTTCTTCTCTTGCATCAATACTGCGCCAAGACCTTGGAGAGAGGCATCACAAAAGACCTCGTACGGCTTGGATTCATCAGGCGGAGTCAGAACTGGAGCAGTGATCAATTTCTCTTTCAAAGTGTTGAAAGCAATGTCACACTCCGGAGACCAAACGTACTTGACGTGCTTCTGGAGAAGATTTGAGAGAGGCTTCGCGATCTTAGAAAAGTTTTCAACGAATCTTCGGCAATAGCTTGCGAGACCGAGGAAGCTACGGAGTTGCTTCACGTTCTGAGGAGGTTCCCAATTCACAATTGCAGACACCTTCTCAGGATTCACGGCAATGCCCTTGGCAGAGATGATATGACCAAGATAAAGAACCTCATCGAGCCAAAATTCACACTTGGAGAACTTGGCGTAGAACTGATGTTCTCTGAGCTTATCAAGAACCAAACGCAAGTGCTTGGCATGATCTTCCTTGTTCTTGGAGAAAACCAGAATGTCGTCGAGATAGACCAAAACGAAGTCATTGGTGTAGGCGTTGAAGATGAAGTTCATCATGCGAGAGAACGTCGGAGGAGCGTTGACGAGGCCAAAAGACATGACAGTGTATTCATATGAACCAAAGCTTGTCCTGAAAGCCGTCTTGGGAATATCTTGCTCACGGATTCGAATCTGATGATAACCCATACGGAGATCAAGCTTGGAGAATACTTGGGCACCTTTGAGTTGTTCGAACAGCTCATTGATGTTGGGAAGTGGGTATTTGTTCTTGATGGTCTTCTTGTTCACTGGACGGTAATCAACACAAAGTCGGTCCGTTCCATCCTTCTTCTTCACAAAAAGAACACCACAACCCCACGGAGAAGAACTAGGCCGGATGAGACCCATTTTCTCTTGAATATCGAGTTGCTTCTTCAGCTCCTTCAACTCTTCAGGTCCGAGCTTGTAAGGACGCTTGCACACAGGTTCCGTGCCAGGCTCAAGATCAATAACGAATTCAACTGGCCGGTGCGGAGGCATTCCTGGAAGCTCTTCTGGAAAGACGTCTTGATATTCGCAAATGACTGGAATTTGAGAGATAGCATCCAATTCACCCTTCTCATTGAGTGAAAATAGACGGATGGTATTATCCCGAGCAGCAAAGACAATAACATCCTCAGACGAATGAGTCAATTGAATCTGCCTGGCAGCACAATCAAGATGTGCCTTGTGCTTAGAAAGCCAATCCATTCCGAGAATAAGATCAATATCCGAGTTACCAAGAACCACCGGAGAAGAGAGAAACTTGTAGTCACCCAACGTGATAGAGATGTCGGGAGCAACCAAACTAGAAGTCAAAAGCTTGCCGGGAGAAACAACTTGCATGACTTTGGGCATGATCTCGGTATCAACATTGTGCTTCGATGCAGAAGGACATGACAAAAGGAATGCGATGCACCAGTGTCAAAAAGAACTTTTGCAGGAACATCGTTAACAGGAAGGTTACCCATGATCACATCTGACGAGTCCTCTGCCTGAGCTGCATTCATCAAATTGACCTTGGCGTGCTTGGGGTTATGCTTGACCACAGCTGTACTTGCCGATCTGACAGGAGGAGGAGGAGGAAGACGCCTCTGGTTGAAACACTTGTTGGCATAGTGACCCTTCTGTTGGCACTTGTTGCACGTGACCTCTGAAAGCGGACGGTGATACGGAGCACTCGATCTTGGAGCTTGAGACGAAGTCTTGTTCTGAAAGCCAGGGTTGGGTGGGTGGGAAGAACCACTGCCACCTTTGCTCTTCTGCTGATACGGCTGACGGAACGGAGGAGGAGGAAGCCAATACTTCTGCTGCTTGGCCACTTGAGTAGAGGAAGAAGGAGTAACATCTCTGACTCGCTTCTTGGAAGCATCACACCTCAACTGAGCAGCCTCTTGCTTCAGTGCCATGTTGTAGAACTCATCGTATCTCAAGGGCTCAAAGAGAACAAGAGCTAGCTGAATTTCTTCTCTGAGACCACCCCTGAACTGGTATATCATGCTCTTCTCATCAGGGACGTCCTGCTTGGCAAAGCGGGCGAGCTTCTGGAACAACTTGTTGTAGTCATAGACAGACAAAGAGCCTTGCTTCAGATTGCGGAATTCCTCACGCTTGCTTTCAACCACGCTCTGAGGAATATGATGAGCTCGGAAATCTCGACGGAAATCATCCCAAGTGATAACACGTCCACCTCTGGAATCCTTGTACTGCTGGAACCATTCTGCAGCTTGATCTTTGAGTTGGAAGGAAGCGAACTTAACAAAGTCCTCAGGCCTGACGTTACTGCACTCGAAATGCTTGCACAGATCCACAAGCCAATCGTCAGCATCGGTTGCCTCAACACAATTGCTGAAAGTCTTTGGCCCGTTAGCAAGGAACTGGTTGAGTGTAGCAAAGTGATTCTGATTGCTGCCTTGATTCCCTTGGTTGCCTTGATTGCGCTCTTGAAGAATTTGCATGATCAACTGTGTGTTTGCATTGGTTGCGGCCATCACAGCTTGCCATGCCTCTGGAGGAGGTGGAGGTGGTGGCGGATCAGGATTCGGAGTCGTGCGCGTTGGAGGAGCCATCCTGAAGAGGTTGACCACCATTAGCACATTGATAGACAAATATTGAAGCTGAATCCAACGGAATGAAAATTGCAACATATAGTCTTCACATCCGAACAAAATGAACGAATGCATTCCTCTTGAAATGGTCACATATCCATAAATTGAGAAGCCACGTAGAATTAAGGTAGAGAAATAAATCAACAAGGTACGGATCAAGAACGAATAATCGGTAAGAAATCCCAATCTCAAACCAATATCCGTGGAAGAAGAACTAGAGCTACTAGAATTCCCACCTATGAAACTCCCGAACCTTTCCGGTTATGCAATCAGGTGTTGGGGATACAGGGGAAGCATAATATCTCACCCAAACTAGCAAATCCTACATCCAGCTGTATCCATCCTTCAACACATAACCAAGAAACCTTCGGAAACCATCTACCTCAACCTTCGAAAAGCATCCGTTATACAAGTTATGGCGATACTCCCGAACTCCCGCCCCAGTACTGGGTGGCGTCGAGGTTATCTCACCAACGAACTGCATAAAAGAGATTTTCGATGTCGGCGTACTAAACTCAGGTATTCCAGAACTGCAACGATAAAATTATGATGACAACACCTCAGAGCTCAACTCCCCGGGACACTTCCACTAAACCCCTGACAGGAGGCACCAAGACAATGTTCTCATCATAAAACCATCGGAACGATTCCAAGATACCCGCGTGATCCTAAAATTTTTTTAGTGAAATTTGAGAAGAGAAGAGTCAAAACTCTACGTCAGGATGCCTTACCAGAGCGATGAGGAGACTGGGAAGTAAAAAGAATTCCTAAACTCTCCGATATATAATTCCTAAATGACTCAAAACATTTTTCTAGACACAACTCGGCCGCTAAAAACGATCAAGCAATGGGGCTCCTAAGGTCGGGGAAGGCTCTGATTACCAACTTGTAACACCCTCGATGCGACTATATCTCCCACGTGTCGAGGCACGACTTAGAGGCATAATCGCATTGAAGGCATATGTCGCAAGTTAGGCAATCTTCACAACATCCCATGTAATATAATAATAAAGGGGAGATAACATAGTTGGCTTACACTCGCCACGTCAATCAAGTACATAAATAACATTACATCATCCAAACACTCATGGCCCGACTACGGCGCCAAAATAAAAGAGAACCCAACATGCGACACGGTCCCAATCACCCCCAACTGGGCACCACTACTGATCATCGGGAAAGGAAACATAGTAACGTTGAGAGTCTTCGTCGAACTCCCACTTGAGCTCATACGCGTCTCCTGGAGCGGAATCATCAGGCCCTGCATCTGGTGTAATAGTAATCTGTGAGCCACAGGGACTCAGCAATCTCGCACCCTCGCGATCAAGACTATTTAAGCTTATAGGTAAGGCAAGGTAAATATATGTGGAGCTGCAGCAAGCGACTAGCAAGTATGGTGGCTAACTTATTCGCAAAAGAGAGCGAGAAGAGGAGGCAAAGCGCGAGCGAGAAACTAGAGAGCAACCTGCGCAAACATTACTCCAACACCGTGTCCACTTCCCGGACTCCGCCGAGAAGAGGCCATCACGGTAACACACTCAGTTGATTCATTTTAATTAAGTTAAGGTTCAAGTTATCTACAACCGGACATTAACAAATTCCCATCTGCCCATAACCGCGGGCACGGCTTTCGAAAGTTCAAATCCCTGCAGGGGAGTCCCAACTTAGCCCATGACAAGCTCTCACGGTCAACGAAGGAATAGACCTCCTCCCAAGACGTTCCGATCAGACTCGGTATCTCGGTAATTCAAGACACTTCGACAGGTTAAAACAAGACCAGCAACACCGCCCGAATGTGCCGACAAATCCCGATAGGAGCTGCACATATCTCTTTCTCAGGGCACACTCAGATGAGACATCCTACGAGTAAAACCAACCCTCAAGTTGCCCCGAGGTGGCCCCGCAGTCTACTCGGTCGGACCAACACTCAGAGGAGCACTGGCCCGGGGGGGGGTTAAATAAGATGACCCTTGGGCTCCGGAAACCCAAGGGAAAAAGAGGCTAGGTGGCGAATGGTAAAACCAAGGTTGGGCATTGCTGGAAAAGCTTTAATCAAGGCGAAATATCAAGGGGTTCCCATTATAACCCAACCGCGTAAGGAACGCAAAATCCGGGAACATAACACCGATATGACGGAAACTAGGGCGGCAAGAGTGGAACAAAACACTAGGCGAGAGGCCGAGCCTTCCACCCTTTACCAAGTATATAGATGCATTAAGATAACAAGATAATATAATGATATCCCAACAAGTAAATAAATGTTCCAACAAGGAACGGCCTCCAATCTTCACCTGCAACTAGCAACGCTATAAGAGGGGCTGAGCAAAGCGGTAACATAGCCAATCAACGGTTTGCTAGGACATGGTGGGTTAGAGGTTTGACATGGCAATTTGGGAGGCTTGAAAGCAAGTGGTAGGCATCGTAGCATTGGCATAGCAAAAGAGCGAGCAAACTAGCATAGCAAAGATAGTAGTGATTTCGAGGGTATGATCATCTTGCCTGCACAGTTGTCAGAGTTGACTGGATCCTCGAAAGCAAACTCAACGGGCTCCTCGTTAGCGAACTCGTCTCCCGGCTCTACCCAAACAAGACAAACAAGCAACAAGGATACAATCAACCACGTGCAAGACCAAGCAATATGATGCAATGATGATATGCTATGCGGAATGCGATGCGGGATGCAAAATGCAAGATATGACAGGAAATGCATGAACCTGGCCTCAACTTGGAAATCCAAGTGTGCCACTGGAAAGATGAGATGAAATCGCTTGAAAACGATATAAAGAACGCCGGAATCGGAGTTACGGTTTGGAAATGGCAAGCGATTCAAAATGACACCGGTCTGCGATTTACAGCAAGTAGCTATCTAAATGCAATGAGATGAACATGCTACAGCACCCAAACATGACAACAAAATACATGGCAGGGATGCACACAAGATTCTTAACAAAAGCCTAGCACTGAGCTACGGCCAATTCATCCATTAACAGGTTCAAACAAGCATGGCAAAAATGCATATGGCAAACAGATCTCAGACTTAGTGAAATTAACACTTGTCTGGAATTTCAGATCAGGTAGCCCTCTTCGGAGCAACAAAACTACATGCTACAGGACCTGAACATGGCAAAGTAAAGCATGGCATGGAGCTACTCAAAGAGCTTAACAAAAGTCCCTTAGTGACCTTGAGCCAAAAGGGATCAGAAAATACAATTGCAAGCATGTGAACATAGCAAAAACATAATCAGTTTTCAGACTTAGTGAAAACTGGCACATGCTGAAATATAACTCAAGTAGGCATGTTTACGAGCTCGATGCACTCACTATGGTGCAAGTCATGGCAATACAAGCATACACCCATAAAGAAGGTACAAAATGCAAGCTAGACATGGCAAGAACAATAACATAGCATGCACGGATCAACTACAACAACACCGGCAAAATTGCAAACAAGTTGACAATCTGTCCAGATTCACAAAGTAGCAAAAGTAGAGCTCGATTGGCTCAAGCTAGGTTGCTCCATAATTGCAAACTTATACATGGATGGATAGAGCACTATAATATTAACAAAACTCCCTTACTGATCATCCTCAAAAGAGGAACAGATCACTAGAAAACAACATGAACATATGGCAACATGAGATAAACAGCTCCAGGACTTAGTGAAATTACTAAGTCCCTGAAAACAGAATTACTAAGTGCACCACTTTGCAAGCTTGCACTAGTCACCTCACACATCATAAAAATACATGGGTTGCACCTCTGGAAATATGACAAAACTCTTAACAAAACACATGTAGAGCATCATGGCATATCATGCACACATTAATCATGGCAAAAATGACAAAAACCTAAACGGAGCAGCAGATCTGACAATAATCTCAAGTAGCCCTCTTCTAACAGCATTTCGGGCATCAAGATGATCTCAAATGAAAATGATGCAATGGAATGAAATGATGTACTCTCTGAGATGAACATTTTTGATATGCTATATGCATGAATCGGAGCTACGGATGCAAAGTTACAGAGCCGTGAACATGAGCACATGGACTGAGATTTTCGGAACTTAGACGAAATTTACCACCGGATCTAGGGTTTGACCCGGCACGGAATCCGAGGACGGCGGCGCGCGCACTGTTCACGCCGGAGTTGACGGAGCTCGCCGGAGCGGGAAGACGGCGGCGAGGTGCTCCCGGGCCGGATCTCGCCGGATCCGGCCGGCGTGGAGCCTGAGAGGCGGCGGGGCGGCGGCCACGGCGCGGCGGCGGCGGTTGGTGGCGGCGGGCGCGGACGCGGCGGCGGCGGCGGCGGCGGCGGCGGCGCGGGCGAGGCGGCGACGCGGGGCGCGGCGCGAGGCGGCGGCGGCAGCTGGGCCGCGGGGGCCTCGCCTGGGCCGGGCGGCCGGCGGCGGTGGGAGGTGGCGGCTGCCACGTGGCGGCTTCGGAGTGGGGCGGCGGCTATGTCCGGCCGGGTCGGACAATGTCCGGCGCGGCGCGTGGGCGATTTAGGGTTTCGGGGAGAGGGGATCCGGGACATTTCGAGGGGGACCTATTTATAGGCATAGGAGGAGCTAGGAGAGTCCAAATGAGGTGCGGTTTTCGGCCACGCGATCGTGATCGATCGCTTTAGATGATGGAGCAGAGTTAGGTGGGTTTTGGGCCAAATTGGAGGGGTGTTGGGCTGCAACACACACGAGGCCTTTTCGGTCCCTCGGTTAACCGTTGGAGTATCAAACAAAGTCCAAATGATACGAAACTTGATAGGCGGTCTACCGGTAGTAAACCAAGGCCGCTTGGCAAGTCTCGGTCCAATCTGGAAATGTTTAATCCTCACACACGAAAGAAAGGTAGAAATGGCCACCGGAGGAGAACGAAGCGCCGGAATGCAAAACGGACAACGGGGAAAATGCTCGAATGCATGAGACGAACACGTATGCAAATGCAATGCATATGATGACATGATATGAGATGCATGACAACGATAACAGCACACAGAGACAAAGAACCGAACCCGAGGAAATAAATATAACTTAACACCGGAAATGACAAGAGTTGTAGTACAAATTGGGAAAGTTACATCCGGGGTGTTACACGTTCCTCCGGAGTTTGTTCACAATAACTAATTCTTGTTGTCAATTGCTCATCTTATCTTTTTCCCGGAGTTCCAACCTCTTTCAATTATATCGTCGCGAAGATCCATCCAAATCGGTACAAGGATTCACCTTGTGTTTTCAACTTCTCTTTCCTTCCGTTTGATCATTCTTTTGTTTAACGGAGTTCTTCATGAAGGTTCTACATGTTGGTTCATCAAGGAAATAATTCCTTCTCCAAGTGTTCATTGAGATTCTTTTATAAGGAGCTCAAGCATTTCTTCATCTCGCAATCCGAAGTGCAATCCTTTCTACCGTATCATTGGAGGTGGTATTATGTCATTCTTGATAATTTGAGTTCATGTTTCATGATTCACATGTTGTTAAGAATGAGTTATTTTAAATCCATCAATCTCATCATTGGAGTTATCATGGGTTGTATTTCACCTAAAACCTTCCCTAAGGATTGTGCTATTTATGGTGCTTATAAATGACCCAAGTTCTTCATTTATCCTCCCGGTGATATAAGTTTCTCGTCTCCTTGTTCATATCAATCCAAATCCATTGTTTCCGTCTGTGGCAGAATTTCACCTCATAATTTTGAGATGTCTTCCATAAGCCCACAACAAGCTTACTCTTTTCGTTGTTGTTTTTCCAACAACTCCGTTCGATCCTTATCCTAAGGATGCCTTTTTCAAGCTCATTTGTGGCATTAGTTGACCTTTTCTTCTCCATCCTTTCAATGATCTTTTTTTCTTTCTTCTTACGGAGGCATTGTGATGTTTCACTTTTCTCTCATACTCAAGTTGTGAGGATCATGTTCTTTTCATGCTTATCCATTTAACCGGAGTGTTGTGCCCTCTGCTCAAGTTCTTTTCTACTTATCTAGTCTTGCATCTCTTTTCAATCGGAGTGCTGCCCGAAGTTGTTCTTCCTGGTCCCTCTTTCCTAACGGAGTGCTTTCAACTTTGTCATCTCCGTTGTATTATTTTCTCGAAATGGCTTAACCTTTTCAAGGTTCTTTGGTTTCACTCGTTTGTCAAAGAAGCAACGTAGTTTTACCTCTTCTCTTCCTCTTCCGTTTCTCTCCGGTGCCATTCTAGATCTCGGGACGAGATCCTCTCGTAGTGGTGGAGTGTTGTGACGCCCCGAGTCCGATGCTCGAGAAGACTTCCTTACGTTCCGTGTTTCGCCGTGTGTTTCATTTGTGCCTGCCCTTTTATTTTTTGCATTGCATCATGTCATCATGCCATCATGTAATAAATCTTTTGCATCTCAACTAAATAATTTGTGTGGGTCTTCGATCCATTTAAATCGAGGGAAGAGTGACTTCTCTTTATAACATTATCCTCCTAATATTTAGGGAGCTATTATAAATTTTCCATTAACTTTGGAATCACCATAACACACTTGCAATTTAATTCCATGCCTCTTATGCTTCAAGTTGCACCTCCAAACTTTGCCCACAATTATTTTCCCATTTTTCGAGGCTCCTCCTAAATTCTCAATATTTTTGGACCTACCGAATGCCCACTTCTTATTCAAACTCTTTTGGATTTAAATTCAAATGAGTTCGAATCCAATCTTCACGCACACGCTCACTTCTATTTTCTTGGCCCAAGCTCACTTTTGTGAGTCCGGGAAATTTATCCCCGTGCCCAAATTCCATCCCTAACCCTCTCCTTATATTTTTCTTCTTCTATCTATATATTTTCTCTCTTATTGGTTAAGAGATGAGAGTGTGTGTGAGAGAGAGAGCCCAGCCAAGATCAAGGCGCAGCCCCTTCTCTTCTGGGCCGGCCTCCAAGGCCCAACCGCGCTCCCCCCGTAACCCTAGCCCGATCCCCATCTCACCAACTTCCTCGCATCCTCCCCTCGCACCGCCAGTACCCCGTCGCCCGAACCTACCATCTCCCCTTCGCCCGATCATTCGCTGCCTCTCCTTCCCTCGTCCTCCTCCCAACGCTCGCACGCATAGGAGCAGCGTCGCGCGCCCCGATTCCTTCGGCCTCGTCCTCTCGGCCCCGCCACTAGGACCGCAGCTCCGTTGCCATGGCCTCTCTGAGCTCTGCCTGCATCGACGCCTCAAGCCGCCTTCATCCCCGCGCAGCGAGACCTCCCCATCGCCAGCATCCCTGCCTGCCACACCTGAGTTCTTCCACGACCACTGCATCCCTCGCTCACGCCCGACCGGTCCTCTGCATCGCCAGCTGCCGACGCCGGAAGTTTGAGTCGTCCCCGACCCTGCAGCCCTGGCCTCCTGCCCCGCGCCCAGAGCTCCATCCTCTTCGTCGCCTCCCCACCATGGCACCCTGCAGCAGAGCACCACGGCGACCCTCACCTGCGCCTCTCCGAGCAGGAACTCCGCCTCCCCTGCACCCGTGCTTCGCTGACCGGAAGCGTCGTCCTCGTCCGTCGCCAGCACCACTGCCCCGCCTGTGTCCTCGACCTCCTCCTTCCACGCGCTGTCAAGTTTCAGGAGCTGCTGCTGTTTTTCTTTTGCTGCTGCGTCTCCGTCCGTCTGCAGGCGACCACGCCCGGTGTCTGCGATGCCTGCTGCTATCGCTGGACACCGAGACCACCGCGACACCTGAACTTCGTGTCGTTGTTCACTGCCCGCCTCCCGTCGTTTTCGCCAAGTACCACAAGTTCTGGATGGATGCGCCAAGTCCCCAGCGAGACCTGTTTTTGTCAAGTTCGACTACACGGCTATGACCTTGGAGTTGGACAGCAAGCGCCAAGTACCCCACCGGCAAGACCACACGGATGCCCGAACGAATACAGAACGATTCGCAAAGACCGACGAGAACGACTTTGTGGACCGACGAGTGTCACGGCGACCGTTGCACGCCAAGTTCCCCTCCAAATGTGAACGACTGCACCCAGTGATGGGACGAGTACCCCGACAACGTATACCACTATGCCAAGTTCCATTACCGAGGGCCGCGAGTACAACTACGTACAAAACGCGCCGTGTACGACTACAACATGAACAAGTACCATGACGACCTCCGAAGAACTCGGTTTCACCAAGTCCCACTACCGTCGCCTCCGGAAGCCTCGGATCCGTCAAGTCCCTCGACGACAAGTGCATGACTATGCGGATTGTACCAAGTACCCCTTCGGGTTGACTAGACCGGCAAGTGCGAAACACCAAGTACCACGACGACCATCGACATGTACCCCTACACCGCACCGAAACGCCGAGTACCTCACCGTGACCCCGAACATCCATGGGAACTTGTGTGACTACGAACGTGAACAACTACCCTCGACGTGGATCCGACAAGTTTGCAAGTACAACTACTTCCTCTACGACACGCATGAACAACTACTTCCTCTACCATCGCCGAGTACCACTACTTCCCACGACGATCGTGAACGACTACACCGCTGGACCCGAACCATTCCGATAATGCACGCTCCGAAAGGTATAACCATCAAGACGCCGCCCGGGAACGAATGCATGTGTGATGTATGAGATGCTCGAGCTTGCGCCGTGCCCGAATTGTCGGTGCACGTTGCCCCTCTTTTGCCTTGTCACCATCGTCGACTCATGGGACACCCGGTATCCGAGAGTGCCCCACCATCTTTTGCACGTATCCGCATACTTCTCCTTTGTATCGGTATCTCAATTGAGTTACCGGAACCGGATCGTTGCCGTGGCACCGTTACCGTTATCGTTGTCGTGGCACCCCTTTTCGTTTCCGCCACGATGAAAAAATGCTTCAAAATGCTCTTGTCAACTTTTAATAAAAATTGCATAAACTTGTTCATGTCATCCGCATCATGACAACAACAATTAAAATGTTTAAATTGTTGTTGCAATATATTTCTAATGCATATGGGGATTTACCAGATTCGTTATTTGTTATACCCGGCCCCATTTAAATTGTTTAGATGGTGTAGTTTTGTTATGCCTCACCTCTTGCCATGTTAACCAACATTTAATATTGTTGAGTACCTAACCAAGAGAGAACTAAATAATTGATGTGGTGTTCCGTCAATATGCAACTCGTTGCATATTGAGCTCCACTTAATTTGTAGGATTGTTTGTGCTCTTTGCCATGCCATGCCTCTTTAATCCGGACATGCATCATACTTGGTTGTGCATCATGCCATGTTTATGTGTTGGTTGTTTACTATGTTGTTTGCTTCTTTTCCGGTGTTGCTTCTTCGGGTTAGTTCCGATAACGTCGCGTTTGTGAGGACCCATTCATCTACGTCCGTTTGTCTTCTTCAGGGACGCGTTCTTCTTCCTTGCGGGATTTCAGGCAAGATGACCATACCCTCGAAATCACTTCTATCTTTGCTTGCTAGTTGCTCGCTCTTTTGCTATGCCTATGCTGCGAAACCTACCACTTGCTTTATCATGCCTCCCATATTATTAAGACAAGCCTCTAACCACCTTGTCCTAGCAAACCGTTGTTTGGCTATGTTACCGCTTGCTCAGCCCCTCTTATAGCGTTGTTAGTTGCAGGTGAAGATTGAAGCTTGTTCCATGTTTGGAACATGGATATTTTGTTGGGATATCACAATATCTCTTTTTAATTAATGCATCTATATACTTGGTAAAGGGTGGAAGGCTCGGCCTTATGCCTGGTGTTTTGTTCCACTCTTGCCGCCCTAGTTTCCGTCATATCGGTGTTATGTTCCCGGATTTTGCGTTCCTTACGCGGTTGGGTTATAATGGGAACCCCTTGACAGTTCGCTTTGAATAAAACTCCTCCAGCAAGGCCCAACCTTGGTTTTACCATTCGCCACCTAGCCTTTTCCCCTTGGGTTAGGCCAGCCCAAGGGTCATCTTTATTTTAACCCCCTGGGCCAGTGCTTGTCTAAGTGTTGGTCCGTAATGGGCAGCCTGCGGGGCCACCTCGGGGAAACTTGAGGGCTGGTTTTACTCGTAGCGTGACCTATCCGGTGTTGCCCGAAGAACGAGATATGTGCAGCTCCCATCAGGATGTCGACGCATCGGGCGGCTTTGCTGGACTGGTTTTATCATTGTCGAGGATGTCTTGTAACCGGGATTCCGAGTCTGACCGGGTCTTCCCACTAGAAGGAATATCCTTTGTTGACCGTGAGAGCTTGTGATGGGCTAAGTTGGGACACCACTGCAGGGATTTGAACTTTCGAAAGCCGTGCCCGCGGTTATGGGCAGATGGGAATTTGTTAATGTCCGGTTGTAGACAACCTGAAGTTGATCTTAATTAAAATACATCAATCGCGTGTGTAACCGTGATGGTCTCTTCTCGGCAGAGTCCGAGAAGTGAACACGGTGTTGGAGTTATGTTTGACATAGGTTGTTCTAGGATCACTTCTTGATCATAGTTGTTCGACCATCCTTTTGCTTTCTCTTCTCGCTCTCATTTGCGTATGTTAGCCACCATATATGCTAGTCGCTTGCTGCAGCTCCACCTCATACCTTTTACCCTTCCTATAATCTTAAATAGTCTTGATCGCGAGGGTGTGAGATTGCTGAGTCCTCGTGACTCACAGGTACTTCCAAAACCAGTTTGCAGGTGCCGATATTACCGAGCAGGTGACGCAACCAAGCTCAAGGAGGAGCTCGATGAAGATCGTGTTTGTTATGTTGTTTCTGTTTCCAGTTGATCAGTAGTGGAGCCCAGTCGGGACGATCGGGGATCTGTGTAGCATTTGGGGTAGTCTTCTCTTATTTTGGTTCCATAGTCGGACCTTGAGTGTATTTGGTTGATGTAATGCTTTATTCATGTAATTGTGTGAAGTGGCGATTGTAAGCCAACTATGTATCTCTTTCCCTTATGTATTACATGGGTTGTGTGAAGATTACCTCACTTGCGACATTACTTTCAATGCGGTTATGCCTCTAAGTCATGCTTCGACACGTGGGAGATATAGCCGCATCGAGGGCATTACATTAACTTAGGCAAAATGATGCCCATTGTATAATCAGACCAAAGCAATGAAGCACCTTGTGTTGGCCAACAAATAGTACATTACTACTTTTCTGCAGTCCATGAAGTGACTATCCAATCTTTCTGTGTCTATTTTCAAATGGCACTGCATGCAGTGACTATACTATTCTCTTGAGTAGTTCAACCAAAATTGCAGTCACTTTGTTTGTTTGACAAATGGCAACGGACAGACATCTCTGTCTGCACAAATATCAAGCATCTAGTAAACATATATCCCACATTGTATTTTTGGTTTAAACACATATCTTCCGCTTAGCATCTGTCATGTTTTGCACTGGACAATTTGATACAGTCATGTTTTGCCCTGGACAATTTCATACTAAATTGATTTGATGGTTCAGAGCAGAAATATAGCGCCTATTCTTCATTAGACCAAGGATGTCCATGTTCACAGTGATGGAAGAGGTGAAATCGATACAACCGAAATTGAGCATCCAATCATTGAATCCTGTCCTACACCTCCAATGTAGGTCCACCCTGCCAATAAATTCACATGCAAACCACTAGTATTACTATCTAATGACAGCACAAAAAGAGTAGCAAACCATGTACCTTCGTAATGAACAGCTCATAGTGCCACCAATTGGATATAATGGTTTGGAAGAAAACATGCTCCTAATGTTGAACCATCTGGACTTTTTGCGCAATTCCACTAAAATCGAGCATCCCTGTTTGCATAGATATTGAAAGTGTGATTACTATAAAAGTGGCACTAGTTGAAGCATAGACTCACAAATATAAGCATTCCAATTTCTAAATGGGAAAAGGTAGGAAGACTGTTTCTAACCACCTGTTTGAAGGAATAAATAAGGCAACAACGGCTGATGTTAGGAAGGCATACATAGTTTTTTCTAAAAAATCGAACCATTCCTCACCTTTCCTCTTTTTTAGCATATTTTGTGCAGTTCAACTAAAATAAAATGCCATCACCGCCTTGACAATTCAGTGACACTATACAAAAGGAAATGACTTAACATTACATCATGATGTGAGGTATGTAGTCGACAAGCATTAGAGAAAAACATATAGACCTACTCCGATAACATACTGAACATTAATTTTAACAAAGGTGTGACTAGCTTTACTGGGATAATTTGAGTGGACTCTACACCCTCTCTTCCTTAATATAAGACGTTTTCACAGTTCAATTTAAAGTACCCAATGTCTAGTATTTAGAAAAACAGGTAGTAGTTTTCTTGAGCACATATCTGGGAAAGTTTGCCACACTTTATTTATGTCCGTACGCTAATGCAACACCATTCAAATAGTACAAATATACACTAATCCAGTGGCTAGTGCAACAGTAGAGTAGTTATTTTATTATAGGGTACAGTACAATGGTTTTACTAAACAGATTTCAATAAACTCTAGCACTGGAAGATTTCTATAAGAATTAACAATACAAAATGTAAAGGTCACAAGTTTCAGCATTGGTATACTAGCTGTGCATGAGAATTAAACCAAATACAAAAGTCTGAAAGTAACTAGCATTATTAACTAATGACAGTATAAAAAAATTACAAACCATGTACCTTCAAGGTAAATATCATTTCGAACTCGAGGGGACCTAAAAATTTCTATCCCAATCTTGATAATCGGTCAAACATAAATGCTTGATCGAATGAATCAAGAGAACAGCCGGAGGAGGACGTGCCCACTCTTGACACTGTGCAAAAAAAAATTGACTTATCTCATGAAAGTGAGGTATGTAATCTATAAGCATTAACAGTGCAAAAATCTGAAGGTAGTAACCAGATTCATCGTTGATATACTGGCTATGCAACAACATTAGAACAGCTAACCTTGAAATAATCCAGTGACATTAAATGGCATTGCTTAAATTTATCGGTGGCATTAGACTAAGTGCGGCATTAGTTAAATGTGGCATCACTTTAGCAGTAGCATTGCTTGACTTGACTGCTGGCGTTATACTAACATAAAAAAGTGGCAATAAGAGCATGGGAGGCCCATTCAGACAGTGGGTGCACCAGTACGATGTACCTCCACGGACACATAGAGTGGTGAGGGAGGTATGGTTGCCCAGAGCAACAAATATCCAGGCAGCATATGTGGATTACGTCCCATTTTTGTTCCCTTTATCCACCTTTTTCCTATGTGAGAACAACAAACTGATTGACCTGGTCATTCTCTATTGCGTTGTCACGCCTTTCTACCTTTCTTCAACCAAGAGACACGAGACTCATTCCTTAGCTATTGATTTTCCCCTTTTCAACCTAGATGCGGGTTCGATGCCTACTCTCTTGGACAGTACAATCTCCCTTCCTTTCCTTATTCAACCCAGACATGGATTAGTCTGCATGAAGTAGGGTTTCCTTTAATAGTGCAAATTCAGGTTTTCATCTGCGTGACCAGCAGAGCAGAGGATAGCAAATTGGGAAGATGGTGGAGTGGAAAAAGATCCACATGCAGCGACGTGGAAGATGGGGCAATAGAAGAAGGGTATGGTTCGAAAAGAGGTAGCATACCCGAGGGTCGGCGGAAAGTGGCGTCGCTCATGGTCGTCGTCCTCCGCACACACTACGACAACGAGCTTGGGGACGGATGTAACGCCCCGGATGTAACCTACCATAATTGTATTCCAACTCTTGCCATTTTCGGCTCTAAGTTATGATATTCCCTCGTTGTTGGGTTTTGTCTTCATTTTGCTTTTTGTCCATGTCATGCATTTCATATCATGTCATCATGTGCATCGCATTTGCATACGTGTTCGTCTCATGCATCTCAGCATTTTCCCCATTGTCCGTTTTGCAATCTGGCACTCCTATGTCCTCCGGCGCCCCCTTTTGCCTCTTTTCGTGTGCGGGTGTTAAACTTTCTCAGAATGGACCGAGATTTGCCAAGCGGCCTTGGTATACCACCAGTAGACCACCTGTCAAGTTTCGTGCCATTTGGAGTCCGTTTGATACTCCAACGGTTAACCGAGGAACCGTAAAGGCCTCGTGTGTGTTGCAGCCCAACACCCCTTCAAAGTGGCCCAAAACCCATCCAAACCCTCTCCATCCTCTCGGCCGTTCGATCACGATTGCATGGTCGAAAACCGCACCTCATTTGGACTCTCCTAGCTCCCTCTACCTATAAATAGACCCCCCTCCGAAATTCGCGGTCAAAAACCCTAAGTTTCGTCCTCTCCGCCACCGGATGTGTCCGCTCCCGCCGGACACGCCCGCGCCGCCGCCCGCGTCCAACCGGTGCCCGCCACGTGGCAGGTCGCCGCCTCCCACTGCGCCGGCCCGCGGGGCCCGACCGCGGCCCTCCCGGCCCGGGTCGCCGCCGCCCGCGCCCCCGCGCCGCCCGGCCGCCGTTCCCCGCTGCCCGAGCCCTCGCTGCCGTCTCGCCGCTCCGCCGCGCCGCCCGACCACCGTTCCCCGCGGTTCGCCTGCTGCCCGATCCCGTGCGCCACCCAGGAGCCGCGCCGCTGCCCAGCTCCTCCTCGCCGCGCCGCCTGAGGACGAGGAACCCGGCGAGCTCCCACGATGTCGGCCACCGCATTCCTCTTCTCCGGCGAAGATTTCCGATGAGCCTCGGTTCGCGCGCCCGGATCTGGATCGGGTCAAACCCTAGGGTTGACCTCTGTTTATTTCCTCTAAGTCTTTTATTTTGCATCCTGAAGCACTTTTCATCATGCCATATCTCTGTCACCGTAGCTCCGTTTTGGGCGTGCCATATATCAAAATGTTCATCAGGATGTCCTATTCATTTTGTTCCGTTGCACCATGCTTGTTTGAGTCCATCTTGATGCCCGAATCGTGGGTGCAAGAGTGCTATAGAATGTTAGTTCCTGTTACTTAGCAGATCTTGAGCATTTGTCCTTTTTGCCATGATTATTGTGTGCTGCATATGGGCATGAGCTCTAGATGTGTTTTGGGCTATGCCATGCCATCTTTACAGGGGTGTATGCCATGTATTTTTGTGATCAATGTGGTGACTAGCACATGCATGCAAAGTAGCTCTCGTGATGTTGCTGATTTCAGGGACTTAGAATTTCACTAAGTCATGTTCCTGCTGTTATTTTCATGCCATGTATTCATGTTGCTACAGAGAGATCCATGCTTCTTTTGAGTATGTTCAGTAAGGATGAATTGGGCATATGGTTGTGCTCTATCCATCCATGTCCCTGTTTGCATTTACGGAGTGCCCTAGCATGACTCAATCTTGCTCTAATTTTGCTATAAAATGTTCCTGGCATATTGTTTACGTGTTAATCAATTTTGCCAAGGTTGTTGTAGTTGATCCATGCTTGCTATGAGATTGTTCTTGCCTTGGGTAGAGCCGGGAGACGAGTACGTGATCGAGGAACCCGTTGAGTACGCTTACGAGGGTCAGGCTTACGCCAACTCGGAGAACTTTGCAGGCAAGATGACCATACCCTCGAAATCACTTCTATCTTTGCTTGCTAGTTTGCTCGCTCTTTTGCTATGCCGCGATACCTACCACATGCTTTATCATGCCTCCCATATTTCCATGTCAAGCCTCTAACCCACCTTTCCTAGCAAACCGTTGTTTGGCTATGTTACCACTTTGCTCAGCCCCTCTTATAGCGTTGCTAGTTGCAGGTGAAGATTGGAGTTTGTTCCTTGTTGGAACATGTTTATTGTTGGGATATCATTATTATATCTTGTTTACTTTAATGCACCTATATAATTGGTAAAGGGTGGAATGCTCGGCCTTATGCCTGGTGTTTTGTTCCACTCTTGCCGCCCTAGTTTCCGTCATACCGGTGTTATGTTCCTTGATTTTGCGTTCCTTACCTGGTTGGGTTATAATGGGAATCCCTTGACAGTTTGCCTTGAATAAAACTCCTCCAGCAAGGCCCAAACTTGGTTTTACCATTTGCCACCTAAGCCTTTTTCCCTTGGGTTTCGCGGACTCAAGGGTCATCTTTATTTTAACCCCCCGGGCCAGTGCTTCTCTAAGTGTTGGTCCAACCTGAGCGATGTCCGGCACCCCCTGGGCAACCAGGGTCTATGCCAACCCGATGTCTTGCTCATCCGGTGTGTGCCCTGAGAACGAGATACGTGCAGCTCCTATCGGGATTTGTCGGCACATTTGGGTGGCTTTGCTGGTCTTGTTTTACCATTGTCGAAATGTCTTGTAACCGGGATTCCGAGTCTGACCGGGTCATCCTGGGAGAAGGAATATCCTTCGTTGACCATGAGAGCTTGTGATGGGCTAAGTTGGGACACCCCTGCAGGGTTTTGAACTTTCGAAAGCCGTGCCCGCGGTTATGGGCAGATGGGAATTTGTTAATATCTGGTTGTAGAGAACTTGACACTTAACTTAATTAAAATGAATCAACTGTATGTGTAGCCGTGATGGTCTCTTTTCGGCGGAGTCTGGGAAGAGAACACGATCTTGTGTTATGCTTGAACGTAAGTAGTTTCAGGATCACTTCTTGATCTTTGTAGCTTCTCGACCGTGCTTTGCTTCTCTTCTCGCTCTCATTTGCGTAAGTTAGCCACCATATATGCTAGTGCTTGCTGCAGCTCCACCTCACTACCTTTTCCTACCCATAAGCTTAAATAGTCTTGATCGCGAGGGTGTGAGATTGCTGAGTCCCCGTGACTCACAGATTACTTCCAAAACTAGTTGCAGGCACCGACGATGTCGGTGCCGGGGACGCGACCGAACTCAAGTGGGAGTTCGACGAGGATTCAGGATGTTACTATGTTTCCTTTCCAGATGATCAGTAGTGGAGCCCAGTTGGGGCGATCGGGGATCTATGCATTTGGGGTTGTCTTTATTTTGGTTTTGTAGTCGGACCTTGATTGTATTCTGGATGATGTAATGCTATATTTATGTATTGTGTGAAGTGGCGATTGTAAGCCAACCCTTTATCTCTTTCTTATTCAGTACATGGGATGTGTAAAGATTACCCCTCTTGCGACATGCCAACTATGCGGCTATGCCTCTAAGTCGTGCTCCGACACGTGGGAGATATAGCCGCATCGCGGGTGTTACAACGGAGGCCATCCCGCGCGGGCGCTAGGTCTTAGAGGACGGCCTTGTCGTCAGTGCGTGACCTCGCTCGCCGATGAGGAGTGCGTCAACACTGCACGTCCTTTTCTTCCCCAGTGGATCTGTGACCATCGGTGAGGAGGGAGAGAGAGACCGTATTTTTTTTAGATCCGGAGAGAGGGTGATAGTGTGAGAAGCAAGTGGGCAGCCCTTAGCAAGAAAGCGCTGAAACTCCAGCCTATATATCTTTTTTATACTACTAGTACTAGAGGTGGAGTAGTGGTAGAGTAGTTTATATTTTCTCTGCATACAATACCAGTTAGTCATGCTTCAAAACTGACACACCATTAAAAAAATAAAGTCGAGAAATAATGCGGCACTTCGGGCCAACGCGGCCAGATCGCATTTTGCACGAGAAATGACACACCATGTTTCATTGACATGTGGCCCCATTCCAACATGTCAGTGAGACAACGGTGAGTCCTTTTGTATAATTTCCGAACGGACGTCTATGTAGGCCGGGGCGCCTCTTCGTGTACCGTGGCAACCGTCCACCTCCTCTTCGCCTTCCCCTCTCGATTTGGAACTGCTGTCACACGCTCTTCCTCCCTCCTCCATTTGCCTTCACCCTTCCTTCTGCCATTGTTCGATCTTCTTCTCCATAGAGGGAACAAGCCAGAAACGACCCCGTTATTCTTGCCCCGATCTGAAAGATGACATGGTGGAGAAACTCATTGATCGGTGTGCCGTCATCACCTCGGCTAGCATGGCAGGTTCATTCAAGACCATGCTCGACTCAACTAATAACATCATTACAAGGAACCCAAGGGTCTAGGAGCGGTTTGATCTCCCTTATCTTCTTCGCTATAAGCCTGTTCGCATGGGCGCGGACGATGGAGGCCTCGCCTTGTGTGAGTTGATGCCGCTTGATAATGATACGTGTGATGTCAAGATGCCATCACTTAAGGGTAAGGCTTGGGCTGGCGCAAATGGAGATTGGGTTGTTTATATTGGGCACAATTGCGAGTGGGAACTTGTGAATGTGCACACTCGTCAGCGGATTCGACTTCCAAAAATCTCAGAGTGCCCTGAGGTTGAGCACACATATGATCTACGTACGTTCAAATATGATCATGGTGGCTGTCATCTACGGAAGATAGCAATTTGTCGAGTTCCCAACCGCTCTTGGAATTACAAGAACTAAGAAGTTGTTGCTATCTTCCACAAGCTTGTTGCCGTCGTTACTGATTCCATGGTTCGTCCATGGATATTTCTCAAAAACCAGTTTCTGTACACGGATGAGTACTGTGATGCAATTGAATACGTGGATCTTGCGTTTGCTGCCACCACTCGTGGCACTATTTTTGCATGGGATCCTCATAGTTTCGGTACGTTTGTCTTCCACTGTAATTATTATTGTTTCATCCACATGCATGCGGGCTAGCAAGTTTCCCTTTACTAATTAACCTTCTTGTGTTTCCAAGGTCCTGTGAACATTCCACCACCTATACATGAAAATTGTTATAACCAAGGGGGAGATGACGATGGTGATGATCACGGGCATGAGGACGAGCAGAGCTTATATACAGTGGCGCCTGGCAACTAATTCCGATGGATCACCTCTTCTTTTCTGTATACAGTGCAATGAGATTGTTACTACTGAGGGAGCACACGTTGTCTCCCATGGTCGCTGATAACTCACAAGTATAGGGGATCACAACAGTTTTCAAGGGTAGAGTATTCAACCCAAATTTATTGATTTGACACAAGGGGAGCCAAAGAATATTCTCAAGTATTAGCAGCTGAGTTTTCAATTCAACCACACCTGGAAACTTAGTATCTGCAACAAAGTTTTTAATAGCAAAGTAGTATGATAATAGTGGTAACTGTAGCAAAAGGTAATGATAGAAAAAGTAATGTTTTTGGTATTTTGTAGTGATGATAGCAATAGCAACGGGAAAGTAAATAAGTGAAGAACAATATATGGAAAGCTCGTAGGCAATGGATCGGTGATAGAGAATTATGCCGAATGCGGTTCATCATGTAACAGTCATAACCTAGGGTGACACAGACCTAGCTCCAATTCATCAATGTAATGTAGGCATGTATTCCGAATATAGTCATACATGCTTATGGAAAAGAACTTGCATGACATCTTTTGTCCTACCCTCCCGTGGCAGCGGGGTCCTAGAGGAAACTAAGGGATATTAAGGCCTCCTTTTAATAGAGTACCAGACCAAAGCATTAACACACAGTGAATACATGAACTCCTCAAACTACGGTCATCACCGGGAGTGGTCCCGATTATTGTCACTTCGGGGTTGCCGGATCATAACACATAGTAGGTGACTATAGACTTGCAAGATAGGATCAAGAACACTCATATATTGATGAAAACATAATAGGTTCAGATCTGAAATCATGGCACTCGGGCCCTAGTGACAAGCATTAAGCATAGCAAATTCATAGCAACATCAACCTCAGAACATAGTGGATACTAGGGATCAAACCCTAACAAAACTAACTCGATTACATGATAAATCTCATCCAACCCATCACCGTCCAGCAAGCCTACGATGGAATTACTCACGCACGGCAGTGAGCATCATGAAATTGGTGATGGATGATGGTTGATGATGACGATGGCGACGGATTCCCCTCCCCGGAGCCCCGAACGGACTCCAGATCAGCCCTCCCGAGAGGTTTTAGGGCTTGGCGGCGGCTCCATATTGTAAAACGCGATGAATCCTTCTCTCTAATTTTTTTCTCCCCGAAACCAAATATATAGAGTTGGAGTTGTGGTCGGAGGAGCTCCAGGGGGCCCACGAGATAGGGGGCGCGCCCTGGGGGGGGGGGGGGCAGGCGCGCCCCCCACCCTCGTGGCTAGGGTGTGGGCCCCCTGGTCTTCATCTTTTGCAAGGATTTTTTATTATTTCCAAATAGATGTTCCGTGAAGTTTCAGGTCATTCCGAGAACTTTTGTTTCTGCACATAAATAACACCATGGCAATTCTGCTGAAAACAGCGTTAGTCCGGGTTAGTTCCATTCAAATCATGCAAGTTAGAGTCCAAAACAAGGGCAAAAGTGTTTGGAAAAGTAGATACGACGGGGACGTATCAACTCCCCCAAGCTTAAACCTTTGCTTGTCCTCAAGCAATTCAGTTGACAAACTGAAAGTGATAAGGAAAAACTTTTACAAACTCTATTTGCTCTTGTTGTTGTAAATATGTAAAGCCAGCATTCAAGTTTTCAACAAAGATTATGAACTAATCATATTCACAATAACGCTTAGGTCTCATGTTTACTCATATCAATGGCATAATCAACTAGCGAGCAATAATAATAAATCTCGGATGACAACACTTTCTCAAAACAATCATAATATGATATAACAAGATGGTATCTCGCCAGCCTTTTCTGAGACCGCAAAACATAAATGTAGAGCACCTTTAAAGATCAAGGACTGACTAGACATTGTAATTCATGGTAAAAGAGATCCAGTCAAGTCATACTCAATGTAAACTAACAGTATTGAATGCAAATGACAACGGTGCTCTCCAACTGGTGCTTTTTAGTAAGAGGATGATGACTCAACATGAAAGTAAATAGATAGAGAGGGAAGCAGGGACTTGTAGAGGTGCCAGAGCTCGGTTTTGAAATAGAGGTGAATAATATTTTGAGCGGTATACTTTCATTGTCAACATAACAACCAAGAGATGGCGATATCTTCCATGCTACACACATTATAGGCGGTTCCCAAATAGAATGGTAAAGTTTATACTCCACCTCCACCAACAAGCATCAATCCATGGCTTGCTCAAAACAACGAGTGCCTCCAACTAACAAGAGTCCCAGGGGGAGTTTTGTTTGCAATTATTTTGATTTGATTTGCATAAAGCATGGGACTGGGCATCCTGATGACCAGCCATTTTCTCGTGAGTGAGGAGCGGAGTCCACTCCTCTTGAGAATAACCCGCCTAACATGGAAGATACGGACATCCCTAGTTGATACATGAGCTATTCGAGCATACAAAACAGGATATTTATTTGAAGGTTTAGAGTTTGGCACATAAAAATTTACTTGGAACGGCAGGCAGGTACCGTATATAGGTAGGTATGGTGGACTCATATGGAATGAATTTGGGGTTTATGGAGTTGGATGCACAAGCAGTATTCCCGCTTAGTACAGGTGAAGGCTAGAAAAAGACTGGGAAGCGACCAGCTAGAGAGCGACAACAGTCATGAACATGCATTAAAATTAATCAACACCGAATGCAAGCATGAGTAGGATATAATGCACCATGAACATAAATATCATAGAGGCTATGTTGATTTTGTTTCAACTACATGCGTGAACATGTGCCAAGTCAGGCCACTCGAATCATTTAAAAGAGGATACCACCATATCATACCACATCACAACCATTTTAATAGCATGTTGGCACGCAAGGTAAAGCATTATAAGCTCCTAGCTAATCAAGCATGGCACAAGAAACTATGATCTCTAGTTGTCATTGCAAACATGTTTATTCATAATAGGCTGAATCAGGAACGATGAAGTAATCATATTTACAAAAGCAAGAGAGGTTGAGTTCATACCAGATTTTCTCATCTCAGTCAATCCATCATATATCGTCATAATTGCCTTTCACTTGCACGACCGAATGATGTGGATAATAATAATAGTGCATGTGCATTGGACTAAGCTGGAATCTGCAAGCATTCAATAAACAGGAGAAGACAAGGCAATGTCGAATCTTTTGTCAGATCAACAATAATGCATATAAGAGCCACTTCAACAATTTAATTATGGTCTTCTCCTATCGACCCCCAAAGAAAATAAAAGAAATAAAACTATTTACACGGGATAGCTCCCAACAAGAAAAAGAAGAACAAGGAATCTTTTTGGGTTTTCTTTTTAATTACTACTACAAGCATGGAATTTAAAACTAGCTAAAAGCTACAACCAATTTTTTGGTTTTTTCTTAAGGTTTATTAAACACACAAGAAGAAAGCATAAAAAGGAAATAAAGTAGCATGGATGATACAATGAAAAAGTATGAGCACCGACATCTAGAAATGAGTGTGTGAACATGAATGTAATGTCGGTGGGAAATACGTACTCCCCCAAGCTTAGGCTTTTGGCCTAAGTTGGTCTATGGCCACGGTTGGCCTGGCGGATATCCATAGTAACAGTTGGGGTCGTACTGCGATGCAGCGGTTATTGCCCCCTGAGCTGCAGCGTGGCGGCGAGCTGCCTCCGCCCTCCTCTCGTACTCATCTGCCTCATCTCTGGTAATAAAATGTCTTCGTTTTGGCTGATAATCAAAGAAGGCAGGAGCAGGGAGAGTAATACGGACAGCACGATGTCTGTCAAAGATTAAGCGATACTGGAGAGGTGATTCATTCCTCTCAACAAACTGGTGGTGAACCATAGCATTAAAGTCTAGGTAAGCAGGAGGCAATTCAATATCATCATTACGTATGGTTACACCAAGAAAATCAGCTAAGTGGGTTGCGTAAATTCCACCAAAGAAATCTCCATTAAATCTATTAAGATGCAACTCTGACGTCCGGATAATTAAGCTACAGTAATTCTCTGTTAATGATGCCACGTCACTTCGATTACTATCGCTAATCTCGTGTTAGTTCGAAACCGATTCAAATTCAAATTTAAAGTATAGGCAAACAACAAAAGTTTTTAAACAATAAAACTAAAATGTTCTAGAGGTACCAGATGATGCATAGATAATTATGGTGGAGAAACCAAACTTTGATATAAAGTTTAAAGGCTCTAAATTAATTAAAAAAAATGGCTAAAAACAAATATTTAAATGCCTTCTAAAATTATAGAAGTGCAAAATATTTCATTTAGGTACCAAACTTTTTGTGACCGTGTCTCATTTTGCCACTCTAAATATGGAGCCAGTTTAATACTTTGTAAAACTATTTTACTAACAAAAATAAAAGAAAACAGTACAGGAAAAATATATAAAAACAAAAGGTATGAACAAAAACAAAACAACAACAAAAAAAAGGGAAGAGGGACCCCCCCACTGGGCCAACCGACCCAGCTAGTCAGCTAGCCGGCCAGCCCATTACCCCCTGGCCTATATGGCCCCTCACCCCGAACCCTAACCCGTAACCCCCACCGACACCTCCCACTCCCCCCACCACGATCCATCTCCCCCTCCTCTGCCCCCGATTGGATCGGGGGAATTGACCCCAATGCCGCCGCCCGAGACCGCGTCGCCGGAGCCGCCACCATCGCTCTCCACCTCGACCTCCCCGTCCTAGACCGCCCGCACCGGACCGCTTCTTCCTCGACGCCTCCACCTCCTCGACCGGATCTGGGTCACGCCTCTGGCGCCCCCGACGCCGTCGCCGCCCATCTCCGCTGTCACCTCCTCGTCTCCTCGCCGGGCGCCAACAAGCCCCGCCGCCCCCTCAAGTCCAGGCGCCACCCCAACTCGTCTACGTCGTCGGCGTGATCCAGGTCAAGCCGGAGCGCTCCGGAGCCGTCGCCCTCGATCCATCCCCTCCGACCACGTCGCCGCTCAATCTGCACACTCTGGTCGCCCCCGACGCGTCTGAGCACGCCAACAGCTCCGGGGTGAGCTCCCGTGGCTACTCCCCCTCTCCCTCTCCTCGACTCACCGCCGTAGGCCGCCATACGCGTCGTCTAGTCTCCGGCCAGTGGGCTCGGTCACCGCGACCGTGACTGCGCCCCCGCCGCGCGCGCCCTTGAACGCACCCATGACCGCACCCGTCGGTGATGCTCTGCCAGCTGCTGCTCCCCCCCGGGTGCGCGCGCGCACGCGCTGTCCGTTGCCATTTTCGTCCCGCGGCGGCCTTACCGCGGCCCGTTGACGCGCAGCCTTGGCCCCATGTGCCGCTGTTGTCGCTCGTCGCTGTGGTCGCCGGCGCCCAGCGTCGTTCCCTTCCTGTCGACCTGGGCGGGCGCCTAGCGCCCGCACCTGCGGTGCCCGCAGCACCCGAACCCACTATGGCCCCTAGGGCCTATGACAGCCGGGGCCCATGCCCCTGAGAACGTTTAAAAAAATATAGATATATAAAAATAAAAATAACAATAATAAAATTAATTAATTAATTAATTACTGAATTAATTAAGTTAATTAATCCTATTTAATTAATCTAATTAACTTGTTAGTTTAATCAAATAGTAATTAGTTTAACTAAACACTAATTAACCTAACAGTGTATGACATGTGGGTCCCACTGGGCCCACACGTCAGTTTGACTAGTCAACACCTCTGTTGACTGCTGATGTCATGCTGATGTCATGATGACATCAGCAAACACTGTTATGGATAATGTTGAATTAAATTAAATTAATTAAAATTCTAAAGATGATTTAAATATTTTAAAATTAATATAAAATAAACCGTAGCTCGGATGGAAAAACTTTGTACATGAAAGTTGCTCAGAACAACGATACGAATCCAGATACGCAGCCCGTTCATCCGCCACGCGTCCCTAGCATAGTGAACCTGCAACATTTCACCTCCAGTTCATCTGACCGAAAACACGAAACACCGGGAATACTTTCCCGGATGTTTTCCCCCCTTCACCGGTATCACCTACTACCGCGTTAGGGCACACCGAACACCGCGTATTGCCTTGTTATATTTTGTGATGCTTTGTTTGCTCTGTATTCATTATTTCTTCCCCCTCTTCTCTCCGGTAGACTACGAGACCGACGCTGCTGCTGACCAGTTCGACTACGGAGTTGACGACCCCTCTCTCTTGCCAGAGCAACCAGGCAAGGCCCCCCCTTGATCACCAGATATCGCCTATTCTACTCTATACTGCTTGCATTAGAGTAGTGTAGCATGTTACTGCTTTCCGTTAATCCTATTCTGATGCATAGCCTGTCATTGCTGCTACAGTCATTGATACCTTACCCGCAATCCTAAATGCTTAGTATAGGATGCTAGTGTTCCATCAGTGGCCCTACCCTCTTGTCCGTCTGCCATGCTATACTACTGGGCTGTGATCACTTCGGGAGGTGATCACAGGCATATACTATATACTTTACACTGTTACATTACCTGTGATACTGTTCGGAGTTGGGGGCTGAAGGGGCAGGTGGCTCCATCCCGGTAGAGGTGGGCCTGGGTTCCCGACGGCCCCCGACTGTTACTTTGTGGCGGAGCGACAGGGCAGGTTGAGACCACCTAGGAGACAGGTGGGCCTGGTCCTGTTCGGCGTTCGCGGATACTTAACACGCTTAACGAGATCTTGGTATTTGATCTGAGTCTGGCTACGAGCCTATACGCACTAACCATCTACGTGGGAGTAGTTATGGCTATCCCGACGCCGTGGTATCAGCCGAAGCACTTCAGACGTCAGCGACGGAGCGGCGCGCGCCGGATTGGAACGTAAGCCTGCTCTTGTATTAAGGGGGCTAGTTTTGCTTCCGGCCGCCCTCGCAACGTGCAGGTGTGCTATGGGCGATGGGCCCAGACCCCTGTGCGCTTAGGTTTAGACCGGCGTGCTGGCCTCTCTGTTTTGCCTAGGTGGGGCTGCGACGTGTTGATCTTCCGAGGCCGGGCATGACCCAGGAAAGTGTGTCCGGCCAAATGGGATCGAGCGTGTTGGGTTATGTGGTGCACCCCTGCAGGGAAGTTAATCTATTCGAATAGCCGTGATCTTCGGTAACAGGACGACTAGGAGTTGTACCTTGACCTTATGACAACTAGAACCAGATACTTAATAAAACACACCCTTCCAAGTGCCAGATACAACCGGTGGTCGCTCTACCTCAGGGATACGAGGAGAGGATCGCCGGGTAGGATTATGCTATGCGACGCTACTGGAGAGGTTACTTGGAGATGCTACTTGAAGATGCTACTTGGAGGACTTTAATCTACTCTCTCCTACATGCTGCAAGGCGGAGGCTGCCAGAAGCGTAGTCTTTGATATGACTAGCTATCCCCCTCTTATTCTGGCATTCTGCAGTTCAGTCCACTGATATGGCCTCCTTACACATATATCCATGCATATTTAGTGTAGTTCCTTGCTTGCGAGTACTTTGGATGAGTACTCACGGTTGCTTTCTCCCCCCTTTTTCCCCCTTTCCTTTCTTTCTGGTTGTCGCAACCAAATGCTGGAGTCCAGGAGCCAGACGCCACCATCGACGACGACCCCTACTACATCGGAGGCGCCTACTACTACGTGCAGCCCGCTGGCGACGACCAGGAGTAGTTAGGAGGATCCCAGGCAGGAGGCCTGCGCCTCTTTCGATCTGTATCCCAGTTTGTGCTAGCCTTCTTAAGGCAACTTGTTTAACTTATGTCTGTACTCAGATATTGTTGCTTCCGCTGACTCGTCTATGATCGAGCACTTGTATTCGAGCCCTCGAGGCCCCTGGCTTGTATTATGATGCTTGTATGACTTATTTTATTTGTAGAGTTGTGTTGTGATATCTTCCCGTGAGTCCCTGATCTTGATCGTACACATTTGCATGCATGATTAGTGTACAATTAAATCGGGGGCGTCACAAGTTGGTATCAGAGCCAACTGCCTGTAGGAATCCCCCTTCCACACTCCTTGGCCGAAGTTGAGTCTAGACTTTACAAAACTTTTACTAACATGGTTGTGTGTCTTACGGGCACACGTCGCCATTGGGTGGTATTAGGATCTTTTATTCCTCGACCTATACTCTGGGACTCTGACATCTCTTCTATTCGGGTTAAATGAATTTTACTAAATCTAACATTAGGATCTCGTTATCATTTTCACCCGGAGAGCCCCTTATTACTGATGATCGTCTGCTGCACCAGAAGACCCTGAAGATACTCTCCGCTGTTAACCTGAGAACTTGTGTTCATCGCGTTTGCAATTCACCTTCCACCGCAAACCCTTATGGATAACTACTTGCAATTGTTATTCTTACATTCATCCCCAGTGGTCTTGTTATTACAAGATACCCTGAAAAACTCGTCGTGGTTTCGATAATCCCTTGAGCTTACTGCCTTGCTGTTCTTGTCACTTGAATACCCCTACGGTTAATTCTCGCATTTATCGAGTATCCGCCCATCCCCCAGTTGTTCATGTGTTACACAAAAGTCTTCGAAATACCACCCGATATTCCGAAAATCCTCAGCAACCTATTGCTCTGGAATTTCTTGTTTGCTTTCATTATGATTAATCCCATAAGTATAGAAATCTTATTGACATTCATTGTCATTATCATTTTGAGTCTGTTGACTCAATATGTTGCGAATACACGCAATCACCATTGATCCTTATAAATTACCTTTCCGGCTGAGCTTCCATTCTTTTAACTGGAATTGGTTCTCGACCAATCCAATTGTCTTTGATTGTACCCTAAGGCTATTCAACTTGTCCACCCCTAATCAGAGCATTGCTTCTGATCCCTTGATTTGGAAATCATAATTCCTTTGCATTTGACAATTGAGTTAGTCAGTTGTTTCTATAATCTGCTTCCTCTAGTTGAGTACCGATGCTCACGTCAGATCCTTTGTGGACCACCAGATCCTTTGTTGGATTTTATCTGACAACGCACTTCATATTCAATAAACTTGTGAGCCTTTTCTCGGATACATAATGCCTTTGGTAAATTGTATCGTCTGCTTTCTCAACCATGTTCTGCCTTCGAGCTTGAGTTAATTACTTCTAAAGACTTTGGTATATGATTCTAAGATGCCCCGATGGGTTGAACCTATGCCTTCCTTAATATGTGTGAACTCGGAAGTTTTCACGAGTCATACTCATCTGGTATTTCACCAGGTAAAACTTTCAACACTAAGGCCTTTATCAAAGCGAAAAGTGAATGGAAGGTTATACATTGAAGAAGTGGGAGTCGACCTTGAACCTTGCGTTCATGCCCAGGGACACGATGTATAACTTATCATGGAAGCTGCTCGTAAAAATAATTACCCCTTGTTATAAGTTCATCTTGTATCCATGGTTCGATCCTTTATGATCGTGGATTCCGACCATATGTTCTTCTTTGACCCCATTTCTCGGGCAAGTTTAAGCACTTGTCTTGTGTGGACCAATACACCAGTCCAACCTTTACTTTGATCTACCGTCGAGTATTACACCCTGGTATCTCGGGAATATCATGGGACATCATAACTTCTTATGGGTTCTTCATAAACTATTATCACTCGCCGGATCCAATTGTTCCTAGGTTCTGGGTTGCCGTCAACCGAGAACATCGAATAGTGAATCGAGTCCGCACTCTGATTCAATAACTCTTAAGTAAATGTTGTTGCTTACGAGTTAATATTCATTTAAGTCATTCCTAGCCTGATCGGCTATATCATCATTGTGCTAAATTTTAACTGTGCTACCTGGTCCTTCACGGAGCACAATTCTCGACGATGAGCTAAGCTTAAGTCGATTTTCCTCATCATATCATTTCTCCCTGAACAGCAAACTTGATTTCGAGTTTGTGTCATACCCATGGTTCCAATAACCATTCGCTTCATCATTCCTTTCAATTGATGTCATCGCCGATCGATTACATCTTCGTGGAGCCTCTCGACTAAATTTGTCGTGGTTATCAAACAACATTTTGATTCCTTCTAGAATATCAACCAAATGTATGATGACATGTAAACATCCTTGTCCTTCGATGATTTGTGTTATCACCGACAACATTATTGCTTTCCCTCCAACACAAACTTGTTCGTGTTTTGTGTTATACCTGGAGACCCGTGCTATCCAGCAATTATTCTTCGATACCTTGGAGTATTACCATCTTTTATGTCAAGAATGTCGTGAGAATTTCACCACCTCCTAAGAATTCTTGATACAGGTAATACTTATAACCATCACCATTCTTTCTTGGTCCCCGTGTTGGATCTAACCGGGATACCAACAGGTGAACGGTGCTGTTTGGATTCTGCCCTTCTAGCAACCCTATTGCTTTGAAGTTAATGGTCGGCCGTTCGTTCTTAGACTATTGATTGTTGAATCACCATTCCGACGTTGGTCATGCAACCCAGCGCATATTTCGGGTGCACATTTCAACCAATGTTTAATTGTGTATGTTTTCCTCGAGCATGCCTCATTACATCATTTGATCTGACAAATGTTATCTCCTTGTTCACATAAGTGTGGAAATCCATCTTTTGAAAATTTCAATGAATAATCGTTGAGTTCATCAGCCACCTCCTCGTCCTCTCCTTGGTTAAATGATGAACTCATGATTCGGAACTTGCTTCCATAGTACATTTCCCGAGAATTTTGCAACTCCATCTCATCTAATTGTGTTGCCCCCTTTCCTTCTCGGGCATCATGAGTCTGAGTTATCCTGACACCAATCAGATCTGAATCTCGGCCAGATATGATGGTTGGAACATATTTTCAAGAGTTATAACATTGGTCCTTTGATGACCTGGTAACATGATGTCATGCCTAGCACCCCCCCCCCCTGGGTGGAGGACCTATTATTGTAGTATCCTTTTTAGCAAGTTTAGCCATTCTTCCCTGAGGAAATTGTAAGACTTATTCTACAAGTTATTCCTGATGGATCCTTCGTGTTTCCAAAGTTTGATCTTCACCTGAAGACCATGTCAATGCTACCTCGAAGCATGTCAATGGTACTCCGTTCTTCAACAAGAACATTTGAAGCCCAATGCTAATTGTTTCTTGCTCAACTATCCAAAAACCGTTGTATGGATAATGTCATGAAAATTTCTCTCCCCTCACCTAGAGGCTTTTCTACTTAATATCATGTCATGGTTATCATGCTCTGCTTGTCCTTGGGAAGGATATACCCCTGAAATATCTGATAATCATATTTTCCTTTCCATTACTTGGTTTACCCTTTCTAGTGATCATTATGGTCTAAGCAGTATTAATTCCCTGCTTATGTAGACCCCTCGTGTACAATTCTGTCAGTAAGACCCTGTTACTTTTGTTGATGACATTCCGGTAACCACCGATGGACGAGAACTTTGCCTATAGGCCCGCCTCGTTTCAACGAGCAGGAAAATGGTTCTCTTCGTCCCTCGCCCTTGGTACTGATATTGTTGCCGACATAACTGATAGGCTATCCTCTAACATACCTTCCTTACATGATCATGCAAGACGTCATCGCCTTCCTACTTTTAACCACATGGTGGGCCCATAACCCACAGTTCCACATGATCGAAACCTGACTTTCCTGTACACCCCATATTCCCAAGGTTATTCCTCGCGCATGGCCTCGTATGTAATTCACGGGCCACCGTCCTAGTGATCTATTCTGGAAACAGATGCAATATTCAATCTCGTTGCTTTGGACCCCTTTCGCGTGTTGTTTCAGACATCGAACGATTGCCTACCCGTTTGAAACTTCTCATGGTACCTTCTTACTTTACTCTCGATAATTTCTTAAGTATCTATTCGAGAGTTACTTCTACCACATTCTCTCAGTTATCTGCTAGGTAGTTGACCTTGAAGGTCCATTCTTCAGTAGTTACCCCTTGTCATTATCGTAAGTACGATGGAGTTCCCGAAGAAATGATGACAAGTTTATCATGATGCATTGGAATAAAGAATTGAAGACATCAACGAAAGGGATTAACTTCTTCGAGAAGATCCGTTAGAATATCGTAACCAGAACTTCCCCCTTTCTCCCCTCTTAAATCTCGGGACGAGATTTCTTGTAGTGGAGGAGAATTGTGACGTCCGGATAATTAAGCTACAGTAATTCTCTGTTAATGATGCCACGTCACTTCGATTACTATCGCTAATCTCGTGTTAGTTCGAAACCGATTCAAATTCAAATTTAAAGTATAGGCAAACAACAAAAGTTTTTAAACAATAAAACTAAAATGTTCTAGAGGTACCAGATGATGCATAGATAATTATGGTGGAGAAACCAAACTTTGATATAAAGTTTAAAGGCTCTAAATTAATTAAAAAAAATGGCTAAAAACAAATATTTAAATGCCTTCTAAAATTATAGAAGTGCAAAATATTTCATTTAGGTACCAAACTTTTTGTGACCGTGTCTCATTTTGCCACTCTAAATATGGAGCCAGTTTAATACTTTGTAAAACTATTTTACTAACAAAAATAAAAGAAAACAGTACAGGAAAAATATATAAAAACAAAAGGTATGAACAAAAACAAAACAACAACAAAAAAAAGGGAAGAGGGACCCCCCCACTGGGCCAACCGGCCCAGCTAGTCAGCTAGCCGGCCAGCCCATTACCCCCTGGCCTATATGGCCCCTCACCCCGAACCCTAACCCGTAACCCCCACCGACACCTCCCACTCCCCCCACCACGATCCATCTCCCCCTCCTCTGCCCCCGATTGGATCGGGGGAATTGACCCCAATGCCGCCGCCCGAGACCGCGTCGCCGGAGCCGCCACCATCGCTCTCCACCTCGACCTCCCCGTCCTAGACCGCCCGCACCGGACCGCTTCTTCCTCGACGCCTCCACCTCCTCGACCGGATCTGGGTCACGCCTCTGGCGCCCCCGACGCCGTCGCCGCCCATCTCCGCTGTCACCTCCTCGTCTCCTCGCCGGGCGCCAACAAGCCCCGCCGCCCCCTCAAGTCCAGGCGCCACCCCAACTCGTCTACGTCGTCGGCGTGATCCAGGTCAAGCCGGAGCGCTCCGGAGCCGTCGCCCTCGATCCATCCCCTCCGACCACGTCGCCGCTCAATCTGCACACTCTGGTCGCCCCCGACGCGTCTGAGCACGCCAACAGCTCCGGGGTGAGCTCCCGTGGCTACTCCCCCTCTCCCTCTCCTCGACTCACCGCCGTAGGCCGCCATACGCGTCGTCTAGTCTCCGGCCAGTGGGCTCGGTCACCGCGACCGTGACTGCGCCCCCGCCGCGCGCGCCCTTGAACGCACCCATGACCGCACCCGTCGGCGATGCTCTGCCAGCTGCTGCTCCCCCCCGGGTGCGCGCGCGCACGCGCTGCCCGTTGCCGTTTTCGTCCCGCGGCGGCCTTACCGCGGCCCGTTGACGCGCAGCCTTGGCCCCATGTGCCGCTGTTGTCGCTCGTCGCTGTGGTCGCCGGCGCCCAGCGTCGTTCCCTTCCTGTCGACCTGGGCGGGCGCCTAGCGCCCGCACCTGCGGTGCCCGCAGCACCCGAACCCACTATGGCCCCTAGGGCCTATGACAGCCGGGGCCCATGCCCCTGAGAACGTTTAAAAAAATATAGATATATAAAAATAAAAATAACAATAATAAAATTAATTAATTAATTAATTACTGAATTAATTAAGTTAATTAATCCTATTTAATTAATCTAATTAACTTGTTAGTTTAATCAAATAGTAATTAGTTTAACTAAACACTAATTAACCTAACAGTGTATGACATGTGGGTCCCACTGGGCCCACACGTCAGTTTGACTAGTCAACACCTCTGTTGACTGCTGATGTCATGCTGATGTCATGATGACATCAGCAAACACTGTTATGGATAATGTTGAATTAAATTAAATTAATTAAAATTCTAAAGATGATTTAAATATTTTAAAATTAATATAAAATAAACCGTAGCTCGGATGGAAAAACTTTGTACATGAAAGTTGCTCAGAACAACGATACGAATCCAGATACGCAGCCCGTTCATCCGCCACGCGTCCCTAGCATAGTGAACCTGCAACATTTCACCTCCAGTTCATCTGACCGAAAACACGAAACACCGGGAATACTTTCCCGGATGTTTTCCCCCCTTCACCGGTATCACCTACTACCGCGTTAGGGCACACCGAACACCGCGTATTGCCTTGTTATATTTTGTGATGCTTTGTTTGCTCTGTATTCATTATTTCTTCCCCCTCTTCTCTCCGGTAGACTACGAGACCGACGCTGCTGCTGACCAGTTCGACTACGGAGTTGACGACCCCTCTCTCTTGCCAGAGCAACCAGGCAAGCCCCCCCCTTGATCACCAGATATCGCCTATTCTACTCTATACTGCTTGCATTAGAGTAGTGTAGCATGTTACTGCTTTCCGTTAATCCTATTCTGATGCATAGCCTGTCATTGCTGCTACAGTCATTGATACCTTACCCGCAATCCTAAATGCTTAGTATAGGATGCTAGTGTTCCTACTGGGCTGTGATCACTTCGGGAGGTGATCACAGGCATATACTATATACTTTACACTGTTACATTACCTGTGATACTGTTCGGAGTTGGGGGCTGAAGGGGCAGGTGGCTCCATCCCGGTAGAGGTGGGCCTGGGTTCCCGACGGCCCCCGACTGTTACTTTGTGGCGGAGCGACAGGGCAGGTTGAGACCACCTAGGAGACAGGTGGGCCTGGTCCTGTTCGGCGTTCGCGGATACTTAACACGCTTAACGAGATCTTGGTATTTGATCTGAGTCTGGCTACGAGCCTATACGCACTAACCATCTACGTGGGAGTAGTTATGGCTATCCCGACGCCGTGGTATCAGCCGAAGCACTTCAGACGTCAGCGACGGAGCGGCGCGCGCCGGATTGGAACGTAAGCCTGCTCTTGTATTAAGGGGGCTAGTTTTGCTTCCGGCCGCCCTCGCAACGTGCAGGTGTGCTATGGGCGATGGGCCCAGACCCCTGTGCGCTTAGGTTTAGACCGGCGTGCTGGCCTCTCTGTTTTGCCTAGGTGGGGCTGCGACGTGTTGATCTTCCGAGGCCGGGCATGACCCAGGAAAGTGTGTCCGGCCAAATGGGATCAAGCGTGTTGGGTTATGTGGTGCACCCCTGCAGGGAAGTTAATCTATTCGAATAGCCGTGATCTTCGGTAACAGGACGACTTGGAGTTGTACCTTGACCTTATGACAACTAGAACCAGATACTTAATAAAACACACCCTTCCAAGTGCCAGATACAACCGGTGGTCGCTCTACCTCAGGGATACGAGGAGAGGATTGCCGGGTAGGATTATGCTATGCGACGCTACTGGAGAGGTTACTTGGAGATGCTACTTGAAGATGCTACTTGGAGGACTTTAATCTACTCTCTCCTACATGCTGCAAGGCGGAGGCTGCCAGAAGCGTAGTCTTTGATAGGACTAGCTATCCCCCTCTTATTCTGGCATTCTGCAGTTCAGTCCACTGATATGGCCTCCTTACACATATATCCATGCATATTTAGTGTAGTTCCTTGCTTGCGAGTACTTTGGATGAGTACTCACGGTTGCTTTCTCCCCCCTTTTTCCCCCTTTCCTTTCTTTCTGGTTGTCGCAACCAAATGCTGGAGTCCAGGAGCCAGACGCCACCATCGACGACGACCCCTACTACATCGGAGGCGCCTACTACTACGTGCAGCCCGCTGGCGACGACCAGGAGTAGTTAGGAGGATCCCAGGCAGGAGGCCTGCGCCTCTTTCGATCTGTATCCCAGTTTGTGCTAGCCTTCTTAAGGCAACTTGTTTAACTTATGTCTGTACTCAGATATTGTTGCTTCCGCTGACTCGTCTATGATCGAGCACTTGTATTCGAGCC
The DNA here is from genome assembly GCF_018294505.1 of Triticum aestivum. Taxonomy (NCBI): domain Eukaryota; kingdom Viridiplantae; phylum Streptophyta; class Magnoliopsida; order Poales; family Poaceae; genus Triticum; species Triticum aestivum. Next base: position 266,992,531 of record NC_057794.1, read on the forward strand.
CTCGAGGCCCCTGGCTTGTATTATGATGCTTGTATGACTTATTTTATTTGTAGAGTTGTGTTGTGATATCTTCCCGTGAGTCCCTGATCTTGATCGTACACATTTGCATGCATGATTAGTGTACGATTAAATCGGGGGCGTCACAAGTTGGTATCAGAGCCAACTGCCTGTAGGAATCCCCCTTCCACACTCCTTGGCCGAAGTTGAGTCTAGACTTTACAAAACTTTTACTAACATGGCTGTGTGTCTTACGGGCACACGTCGCCATTGGGTGGTATTAGGATCTTTTATTCCTCGACCTATACTCTGGGACTCTGACATCTCTTCTATTCGGGTTAAATGAATTTTACTAAATCTAACATTAGGATCTCGTTATCATTTTCACCCGGAGAGCCCCTTATTACTGATGATCGTCTGCTGCACCAGAAGACCCTGAAGATACTCTCCGCTGTTAACCTGAGAACTTGTGTTCATCGCGTTTGCAATTCACCTTCCACCGCAAACCCTTATGGATAACTACTTGCAATTGTTATTCTTACATTCATCCCCAGTGGTCTTGTTATTACAAGATACCCTGAAAAACTCGTCGTGGTTTCGATAATCCCTTGAGCTTACTGCCTTGCTGTTCTTGTCACTTGAATACCCCTACGGTTAATTCTCGCATTTATCGAGTATCCGCCCATCCCCCAGTTGTTCATGTGTTACACAAAAGTCTTCGAAATACCACCCGATATTCCGAAAATCCTCAGCAACCTATTGCTCTGGAATTTCTTGTTTGCTTTCATTATGATTAATCCCATAAGTATAGAAATCTTATTGACATTCATTGTCATTATCATTTTGAGTCTGTTGACTCAATATGTTGCGAATACACGCAATCACCATTGATCCTTATAAATTACCTTTCCGGCTGAGCTTCCATTCTTTTAACTGGAATTGGTTCTCGACCAATCCAATTGTCTTTGATTGTACCCTAAGGCTATTCAACTTGTCCACCCCTAATCAGAGCATTGCTTCTGATCCCTTGATTTGGAAATCATAATTCCTTTGCATTTGACAATTGAGTTAGTCAGTTGTTTCTATAATCTGCTTCCTCTAGTTGAGTACCGATGCTCACGTCAGATCCTTTGTGGACCACCAGATCCTTTGTTGGATTTTATCTGACAACGCACTTCATATTCAATAAACTTGTGAGCCTTTTCTCGGATACATAATGCCTTTGGTAAATTGTATCGTCTGCTTTCTCAACCATGCTCTGCCTTCGAGCTTGAGTTAATTACTTCTAAAGATTTTGGTATATGATTCTAAGATGCCCCGATGGGTTGAACCTATGCCTTCCTTAATATGTGTGAACTCGGAAGTTTTCACGAGTCATACTCATCTGGTATTTCACCAGGTAAAACTTTCAACACTAAGGCCTTTATCAAAGCGAAAAGTGAATGGAAGGTTATACATTGAAGAAGTGGGAGTCGACCTTGAACCTTGCATTCATGCCCAGGGACACGATGTATAACTTATCATGGAAGCTGCTCGTAAAAATAATTACCCCTTGTTATAAGTTCATCTTGTATCCATGGTTCGATCCTTTATGATCGTGGATTCTGACCATATGTTCTTCTTTGACCCCATTTCTCGGGCAAGTTTAAGCACTTGTCTTGTGTGGACCAATACACCAGTCCAACCTTTACTTTGATCTACCGTCGAGTATTACACCCTGGTATCTCGGGAATATCATGGGACATCATAACTTCTTATGGGTTCTTCATAAACTATTATCACTCGCCGGATCCAATTGCTCCTAGGTTCTGGGTTGCCGTCAACCGAGAACATCGAATAGTGAATCGAGTCCGCACTCTGATTCAATAACTCTTAAGTAAATGTTGTTGCTTACGAGTTAATATTCATTTAAGTCATTCCTAGCCTGATCGGCTATATCATCATTGTGCTAAATTTTAACTGTGCTACCTGGTCCTTCACGGAGCACAATTCTCGACGATGAGCTAAGCTTAAGTCGATTTTCCTCATCATATCATTTCTCCCTGAACAGCAAACTTGATTTCGAGTTTGTGTCATACCCATGGTTCCAATAACCATTCGCTTCATCATTCCTTTCACTTGATGTCATCGCCGATCGATTACATCTTCGTGGAGCCTCTCGACTAAATTTGTCGTGGTTATCAAACAACATTTTGATTCCTTCTAGAATATCAACCAAATGTATGATGACATGTAAACATCCTTGTCCTTCGATGATTTGTGTTATCACCGACAACATTATTGCTTTCCCTCCAACACAAACTTGTTCGTGTTTTGTGTTATACCTGGAGACCCGTGCTATCCAGCAATTATTCTTCGATACCTTGGAGTATTACCATCTTTTATGTCAAGAATGTCGTGAGAATTTCACCACCTCCTAAGAATTCTTGATACAGGTAATACTTATAACCATCACCATTCTTTCTTGGTCCCCGTGTTGAATCTAACCGGGATACCAACAGGTGAACGGTGCTGTTTGGATTCTGCCCTTCTAGCAACCCTATTGCTTTGAAGTTAATGGTCGGCCGTTCGTTCTTAGACTATTGATTGTTGAATCACCATTCCGACGTTGGTCATGCAACCCAGCGCATATTTCGGGTGCACATTTCAACCAATGTTTAATTGTGTATGTTTTCCTCGAGCATGCCTCATTACATCATTTGATCTGACAAATGTTATCTCCTTGTTCACATAAGTGTGGAAATCCATCTTTTGAAAATTTCAATGAATAATCGTTGAGTTCATCAGCCACCTCCTCGTCCTCTCCTTGGTTAAATGATGAACTCATGATTCGGAACTTGCTTCCATAGTACATTTCCCGAGAATTTTGCAACTCCATCTCATCTAATTGTGTTGCCCCCTTTCCTTCTCGGGCATCATGAGTCTGAGTTATCCTGACACCAATCAGATCTGAATCTCGGCCAGATATGATGGTTGGAACATATTTTCAAGAGTTATAACATTGGTCCTTTGATGACCTGGTAACATGATGTCATGCCTAGCACCCCCCCTGGGTGGAGGACCTATTATTGTAGTATCCTTTTTAGCAAGTTTAGCCATTCTTCCCTGAGGAAATTGTAAGACTTATTCTACAAGTTATTCCTGATGGATCCTTCGTGTTTCCAAAGTTTGATCTTCACCTGAAGACCATGTCAATGCTACCTCGAAGCATGTCAATGGTACTCCGTTCTTCAACAAGAACATTTGAAGCCCAATGCTAATTGTTTCTTGCTCAACTATCCAAAAACCGTTGTATGGATAATGTCATGAAAATTTCTCTCCCCTCACCTAGAGGCTTTTCTACTTAATATCATGTCATGGTTATCATGCTCTGCTTGTCCTTGGGAAGGATATACCCCTGAAATATCTGATAATCATATTTTCCTTTCCATTACTTGGTTTACCCTTTCTAGTGATCATTATGGTCTAAGCAGTATTAATTCCCTGCTTATGTAGACCCCTCGTGTACAATTCTGTCAGTAAGACCCTGTTACTTTTGTTGATGACATTCCGGTAACCACCGATGGACGAGAACTTTGCCTATAGGCCCGCCTCGTTTCAACGAGCAGGAAAATGGTTCTCTTCGTCCCTCGCCCTTGGTACTGATATTGTTGCCGACATAACTGATAGGCTATCCTCTAACATACCTTCCTTACATGATCATGCAAGACGTCATCGCCTTCCTACTTTTAACCACATGGTGGGCCCATAACCCACAGTTCCACATGATCGAAACCTGACTTTCCTGTACACCCCATATTCCCAAGGTTATTCCTCGCGCATGGCCTCGTATGTAATTCACGGGCCACCGTCCTAGTGATCTATTCTGGAAACAGATGCAATATTCAATCTCGTTGCTTTGGACCCCTTTCGCGTGTTGTTTCAGACATCGAACGATTGCCTACCCGTTTGAAACTTCTCATGGTACCTTCTTACTTTACTCTCGATAATTTCTTAAGTATCTATTCGAGAGTTACTTCTACCACATTCTCTCAGTTATCTGCTAGGTAGTTGACCTTGAAGGTCCATTCTTCAGTAGTTACCCCTTGTCATTATCGTAAGTACGATGGAGTTCCCGAAGAAATGATGACAAGTTTATCATGATGCATTGGAATAAAGAATTGAAGACATCAACGAAAGGGATTAACTTCTTCGAGAAGATCCGTTAGAATATCGTAACCAGAACTTCCCCCTTTCTCCCCTCTTAAATCTCGGGACGAGATTTCTTGTAGTGGAGGAGAATTGTGACGTCCGGATAATTAAGCTACAGTAATTCTCTGTTAATGATGCCACGTCACTTCGATTACTATCGCTAATCTCGTGTTAGTTCGAAACCGATTCAAATTCAAATTTAAAGTATAGGCAAACAACAAAAGTTTTTAAACAATAAAACTAAAATGTTCTAGAGGTACCAGATGATGCATAGATAATTATGGTGGAGAAACCAAACTTTGATATAAAGTTTAAAGGCTCTAAATTAATTAAAAAAAATGGCTAAAAACAAATATTTAAATGCCTTCTAAAATTATAGAAGTGCAAAATATTTCATTTAGGTACCAAACTTTTTGTGACCGTGTCTCATTTTGCCACTCTAAATATGGAGCCAGTTTAATACTTTGTAAAACTATTTTACTAACAAAAATAAAAGAAAACAGTACAGGAAAAATATATAAAACAAAAGGTATGAACAAAAACAAAACAACAACAAAAAAAGGGAAGAGGGACCCCCCCACTGGGCCAACCGGCCCAGCTAGTCAGCTAGCCGGCCAGCCCATTACCCCCTGGCCTATATGGCCCCTCACCCCGAACCCTAACCCGTAACCCCCACCGACACCTCCCACTCCCCCCACCACGATCCATCTCCCCCTCCTCTGCCCCCGATTGGATCGGGGGAATTGACCCCAATGCCGCCGCCCGAGACCGCGTCGCCGGAGCCGCCACCGTCGCTCTCCACCTCGACCTCCCCGTCCTAGACCGCCCGCACCGGACCGCTTCTTCCTCGACGCCTCCACCTCCTCGACCGGATCTGGGTCGCGCCTCTGGCGCCCCCGACGCCGTCGCCGCCCATCCCCGCTGTCACCTCCTCGTCTCCTCGCCGGGCGCCAACAAGCCCCGCCGCCCCCTCAAGTCCAGGCGCCACCCCAACTCGTCTACGTCGTCGGCGTGATCCAGGTCAAGCCGGAGCGCTCCAGAGCCGTCGCCCTCGATCCATCCCCTCCGACCACGTCGCCGCTCAATCTGCACACTCTGGTCGCCCCCGACGCGTCTGAGCACGCCAACAGCTCCGGGGTGAGCTCCCGTGGCTACTCCCCCTCTCCCCCTCCTCGACTCACCGCCGTAGGCCGCCATACGCGTCGTCTAGTCTCCGGCCAGTGGGCTCGGTCACCGCGACCGTGACTGCGCCCCCGCCGCGCGCGCCCTTGAACGCACCCATGACCGCACCCGTCGGCGATGCTCTGCCAGCTGCTGCTCCCCACGGGTGCGCGCGCGCATGCGCTGCCCGTTGCCGTTTTCGTCCCGCGGCGGCCTTACCGCGGCCCGTTGACGCGCAGCCTTGGCCCCATGTGCCGCTGTTGTCGCTCGTCGCTGTGGTCGCCGGCGCCCAGCGTCGTTCCCTTCCTGTCGACCTGGGCGGGCGCCTAGCGCCCGCACCTGCGGTGCCCGCAGCACCCGAACCCACTATGGCCCCTAGGGCCTATGACAGCCGGGGCCCATGCCCCTGAGAACGTTTAAAAAAATATAGATATATAAAAATAAAAATAACAATAATAAAATTAATTAATTAATTAATTACTGAATTAATTAAGTTAATTAATCCTATTTAATTAATCTAATTAACTTGTTAGTTTAATCAAATAGTAATTAGTTTAACTAAACACTAATTAACCTAACAGTGTATGACATGTGGTCCCACTGGGCCCACACGTCAGTTTGACTAGTCAACACATCTGTTGACTACTGATGTCATGCTGATGTCATGATGACGTCAGCAAACACTGTTATGGATAATGTTGAATTAAATTAATTAAAATTCTAAAGATGATTTAAATATTTTAAAATTAATATAAAATAAACCGTAGCTCGGATGGAAAAACTTTGTACATGAAAGTTGCTCAGAACAACGATACGAATCCAGATACGCAGCCCGTTCATCCGCCACGCGTCCCTAGCATAGTGAACCTGCAACATTTCACCTCTGGTTCATCTGACCGAAAACACGAAACACCGGGAATACTTTCCCGGATGTTTTCCCCCCTTCACCGGTATCACCTACTACCGCGTTAGGGCACACCGAACACCGCGTATTGCCTTGTTATATTTTGTGATGCTTTGTTTGCTCTGTATTCATTATTTCTTCCCCCTCTTCTCTCCGGTAGACTACGAGACCGACGCTGCTGCTGACCAGTTCGACTACGGAGTTGACGACCCCTCTCTCTTGCCAGAGCAACCAGGCAAGCCCCCCCCTTGATCACCAGATATCGCCTATTCTACTCTATACTGCTTGCATTAGAGTAGTGTAGCATGTTACTGCTTTCCGTTAATCCTATTCTGATGCATAGCCTGTCATTGCTGCTACAGTCATTGATACCTTACCCGCAATCCTAAATGCTTAGTATAGGATGCTAGTGTTCCATCAGTGGCCCTACCCTCTTGTCCGTCTGCCATGCTATACTACTGGGCTGTGATCACTTCGGGAGGTGATCACGGGCATATACTATATACTTTACACTGTTACATTACCTGTGATACTGTTCGGAGTTGGGGGCTGAAGGGGCAGGTGGCTCCATCCCGGTAGAGGTGGGCCTGGGTTCCCGACGGCCCCCGACTGTTACTTTGTGGCGGAGCGACAGGGCAGGTTGAGACCACCTAGGAGACAGGTGGGCCTGGTCCTGTTCGGCGTTCGCGGATACTTAACACGCTTAATGAGATCTTGGTATTTGATCTGAGTCTGGCTACGAGCCTATACGCACTAACCATCTACGTGGGAGTAGTTATGGGTATCCCGACGTCGTGGTATCAGCCGAAGCACTTCAGACGTCAGCGACGGAGCGGCGCGCGCCGGATTGGAACGTAAGCCTGCTCTTGTATTAAGGGGGCTAGTTCTGCTTCCGGCCGCCCTCGCAACGTGCAGGTGTGCTATGGGCGATGGGCCCAGACCCCTGTGCGCTTAGGTTTAGACCGGCGTGCTGGCCTCTCTGTTTTGCCTAGGTGGGGCTGCGACGTGTTGATCTTCCGAGGCCGGGCATGACCTAGGAAAGTGTGTCCGGCCAAATGGGATCAAGCGTGTTGGGTTATGTGGTGCACCCCTGCAGGGAAGTTAATCTATTCGAATAGCCGTGATCTTCGGTAACAGGACGACTTGGAGTTGTACCTTGACCTTATGACAACTAGAACCGGATACTTAATAAAACACACCCTTCCAAGTGCCAGATACAACCGGTGGTCGCTCTACCTCAGGGATATGAGGAGAGGATCGCCGGGTAGGATTATGCTATGCGACGCTACTGGAGAGGTTACTTGGAGATGCGACTTGAAGATGCTACTTGGAGGACTTTAATCTACTCTCTCCTACATGCTGCAAGGCGGAGGCTGCCAGAAGCGTAGTCTTCGATAGGACTAGCTATCCCCCTCTTATTCTGGCATTCTGCAGTTCAGTCCACTGATATGGCCTCCTTACACATATATCCATGCATATGTAGTGTAGTTCCTTGCTTGCGAATACTTTGGATGAGTACTCATGGTTGCTTTCTCCCCCCTTTTTCCCCCTTTCCTTTCTTTCTGGTTGTCGCAACCAGATGCTGGAGTCCAGGAGCCAGACGCCACCGTCGACGACGACCCCTACTACATCGGAGGCGCCTACTACTACGTGCAGCCCGCTGGCGACGACCAGGAGTAGTTAGGAGGATCCCAGGCAGGAGGCCTGCGCCTCTTTCGATCTGTATCCCAGTTTGTGCTAGCCTTCTTAAGGCAACTTGTTTAACTTATGTCTGTACTCAGATATTGTTGCTTCCGCTGACTCGTCTATGATCGAGCACTTGTATTCGAGCCCTCGAGGCCCCTGGCTTGTATTATGATGCTTGTATGACTTATTTTATTTGTAGAGTTGTGTTGTGATATCTTCCCGTGAGTCCCTGATCTTGATCGTACACATTTGCGTGCATGATTAGTGTACGATTAAATCGGGGGCGTCACAGCAACCTACGTGCAACAATGGCTCCCAAATTATAAGATATATCTCCTAACACAGCACTCCTAAGAATACTGAGGCCAGGGATACACATGTGACATGCCTCATCTTTACCATTAATACATCTACCTATGAAGAGAGCAAAATAATGTATAGCAGGAATGTGAATGCTCCCTATGGTAGCTTGTGTTATATCTCTAGATTCCCCCACAGTTATATAAGCAAGAAAATCTCTAAATTTAGATTTGCGAGGTTCCCTAGCACTACCCATTGTGGAAGTTTGCAAGCAGTGGTAAAATCCTCTAAGTCTATAGTGTAAGAATTTTCATAAAGATCAAACAGGACAGTTGGAAAATTACGTGAAGATGAAAATTCAAACCTCCTCACAAAGGAACTAGTGAGATAGTGGTACTAACGGCATTTTTCTTCCTCGAAGCTCACAAGATCAGCATTACGCAAATATGCGTTAAATTCTTCCTTAATCCCCGCTCGATCCATGAAGTTCTCTGAAGGCCATTCACAGGGTCGCACTGGAGCGTCCCTTGGTGGCTCATCATCAGCATCACGCATTGCAAGCCTGGGCTCTTGTTTCCTTGAAGAGCCCCCCCTTGGTACATTTTCCTAAACATATTTCTTCTTCTGAAAAATTTCAGAAATTTTTAGTAACTTCAAAATAAAAGTGAACCAAGCTCAATAAAATTGATAGCAACAACTCCTACAAGTGCCTAGAGCCTATATCATGCATCAAAACTACTTTTGACCATATAAATTTGACATGCAAGCTCAAGAACAGGGTCACCTAAGCAGCAAAAATATGCAATGAATAAAGCACTAGAACAAAAACTAATTGGACCAATGAAGGAGTCACATACCAAGGAACAATCCCCCAAGCAGTTTTGTAAGAGGTGCTTTGAGCAAGGAGATCTAAAATGGCAGCAAAATGAGCTTGGACTCGGGTTTGAGCTGGATATTCGTGTTTGTGGGAGGAAGAAGTGTGTGGGTGCAGGAATAAGTGGAGGAGGGCCACCGTGGGCCCACGAGGCAGGGTGGCGCGCCCCTGACCCTCGTGGCCAGGTGCCAGCTCCCCCTGCTGTGTTCTCAGTGCCAAATATTCTCAAATATTACAGAAAAAATCATATTTAAATTTCATGGCATTTGGAGAACTTTTATTTTTGGGGTATTTTTATATTGCACGGATAGTCAGATAATAGACGGGAAATACTTATTTTTATTTTATTTAATATAAATAACAGAAAGTAAAAGGAGGGTACACAGAGTTGTGTTTTCTAAATTCATCCATCTCATGATCATCAAAAGGAATCCATTAACAAGGTTGATCAAGTCTTGTTAACAAACTCATTCCAAATAACATGGAACCGGAGAATCTTCGAATAACACTAGGTTACCTCAACGGGGATATGCACATCCCCAATAATAAGAATATCATATTTCTTCTTGACAGTAGGAAGAGGAAATTCAAAACCTCCAAAAATAATCGATGGAAATTTTCCAATAGAGTTGATACTATGAACTTGAGGTTGTTTCCTCGGAAAGTGTACCGTATGCTCATTACCATTAATATGAAAAGTGACATTGCCTTTGTTGCAATCAATAACAGTCCTTGCAGTATTCAAAAAGGGTCTTCCAAGAATAATAGACATACTATCGTCCTCGGGAATATCAAGAATAACAAAGTCCGTTAAAATAGTAATGTTTGCAACTACAACAGGCACATCCTCACAAATACCGACAGGTATAGCAGTTGATTTATCAGCCATTTGCAAAGATATTTGAGTAGGTGTCAACTTATTCAAATCAATCCTACGATATAAAGAGAGAGGCATAACACTAACACCGGCTCCAAGATCACATAAATTAGTTTTAACATAGTTTCTTTTAATGGAGCATGGTATAGTGGGTACTCATGGATCTCCAAGTTTCTTTGGTATTCCACCTTTAAAAGTATAATTAGCAAGCATGGTGGAAATTTCAGCTTCCGGTATCTTTCTTTTATTAGTAACAATTTCTTTCATGTACTTAGCATAAGGATTCATTTTAAGCATATCAGTTAATTGCATACGCAAAAAGATAGGTCTAATCATTTCAGCAAAGCGCTCAAAATCCTCATCATCCTTTTTCTTGGATGGTTTGGAAGGAAAAGGCATGGGTTTCTGAACCCATGGTTCTCTTTCTTTACCATGTTTCCTAGCAACAAAGTCTTTCTTATCATAACGTTGATTCTTTGATTGTGGGTTATCAAGATCAACATCAGGTTCAATTTCTATATCATTATCATTGCTAGGTTGGGCATCATCATGAACATTATCACTAGTTTCAGGTCATTACCAGATTGTGTTTCATCATCAAAAATAGAAATATCATTAGGATTCTCAGGTGAGTCAATAACAGGTTCACTAGAAGCATGCAAAGTCCTATCATTTTCTTTTTCTTCCTTTTAGAAGGACTAGGTGCATCTATATTATTTCTCTGAGAATCTTGCTCAATTCTCTTAGGATGGCCTTCAATATACAGAGGTTCCTGAGTCATTCTACCAGTTCTAGTAGCCACTCTAACAACATAATCATTATTCTTACTATTCAATTCATTGAGCAAATCATTTTGAGCCTTAAGTACTTGTTCTACTTGAGTGGTAACCATAGAAGCATGTTTACTAATAAGTTTAAGTTCACCTTTGACATTAGCCATATAATGACCCAAGTGTTCAAGCATATTTGAATTGTATTTCAATTGTCTACCAAAGTAGGCATTAAAATCTTCTTGCTTCACCATAAAATTATCAAACTTATCTAAGCATTGGCTAGCAAACTTAGTGAATGGGTGATACGTCTCCAACGTATCTATAATTTTTGATTGTTCCATGCTATTATATTATCAACCTTGGATGTTCTATATGCATTTATATGCTATTTTATATGATTTTTGGGACTAACCTATTAACCCAGAGCCTAGTGCCAGTTTTTGTTTTTTTGCCTATTTTAGGGTTTCAAAGAAAAGGAAAATCAAACGGAGTCCAATTGACCTGAAACTTCACGGAACTTATTTTTGGATCAGAAGAAGCCCGGGAGACTTGGAGTCCACGTAAGGGAAGCTTCGAGGAGGCCACGAGGTAGGGGGGCGCGCCCTCCACCCTTGTGGGCCCCTCGTGGGCCCCCTGACGTACTTCTTCCACCTATATATCTCCATATACCCTAAAAACATCTGGGAGCACAATAGATCGGGAGTTCCGCCGCCAGAAGCCTCCGTAGCCACCGAAAGACAATCTAGACCCGTTCCGGCACCCTACCGGAGGGGGCAATCCCTCTTTGGTGGCCATCTTTATCATCCTGGTGCTCTCCATGACAAGGAGGGAGTAGTTCTCCCTCGGGGCTGAGGGTATGTACCAGTAGCTATGTGTTTGATCTCCCTCTCTCTCTCTCTCTCTCGTGTTCTTGAGATGATACGATCTTGATGTATCGCGAGCTTTGCTATTATAGTTGGATCTTATGTTTCTCCTCCCCCTCTACTCTCTTTTAATGAATTGAGTTTCCCCTTTGAAGTTATCTTATCGGATTGAGTCTTTAAAGATTTGAGAGCACTTGATGTATGTTTTGGTGATTAACTTGCGGGTTCCGCCCATGAACCTATGCATAGGGGTTGGCACACGTTTTCGTCGTGATTCTCCGGTAGAAACTTTGGGGCACTCTTTGAGGTTCTATGTGTTGGTTGAATAGATGAATCTCAGATTGTGTGATGCATATCCTATAATCATACCCATAGATACTTGAGGTGACATAGGAGTATCTAGGTGACATTAGGGTTTTGGTTGATTTGTGTCTTAAGGTGTTATTCTAGTACAAACTCTAGGGCTGTTTGTGACACTTATAGGAATAGCCCAACGGATTGATTGGAAAGAAGAACTTTGAGGTGGTTTCGTACCCTACCATAATCTCTTCGTTTGTTCTCCGCTATTAGTGACTTTGGAGTGACTCTTTGTTGCATGTTGAGGGATAGTTATGTGATCCAATTATGTTATTATTGTTCAGAGGACTTGCACTAGTGAAAGTATGAACCGTAGGCCTTGTTTCCTATCATTGCAATACTGTTTATGCTCACTTTTATCACTTGCTACCTTGCTGTTTTTATATTTTCAGATTACAAAAACCTTTATGTACCATCCATATACCACTTGTATCACCATCTCTTCGCCGAACTAGTGCACCTATACAATTTACCATTGTATTGAGTGTGTTGGGGACACAAGAGACTCTTTGTTATTTGGTTGCAGGGTTGCTTGAGAGAGACCATCTTCATCCTACGCCTCCTACGGATTGATAAACCTTAGGTCATCCACTTGGGGAAATTTGCTACTGTCCTACAAACCTCTGCACTTGGAGGCCCAACAACGTCTACAAGAAGAAGGTTGCGTAGTAGACATCAAGCTCTTTTCTGGCGCCGTTGCCGGGGAGGTGAGTGCTTGAAGGTATATCTTTAGATATTGCAATCGAGTCTTTTAGTTTCTTGTTTTATCACTAGTTTAGTTTATAAAATAAAACTATAAAAAATGGAATTGAGTTTGTCTCATACGCTTCACCTTTTTAATATGTTTCGTGAGTATGATGGAAAGGATAATTGTGCTCAAGTGCTAGAAGAAGAAATCTATAAAATGTTTGGCACTAAATATTTGAATGATGAGCATGATTGCAATGTTGTTAGTATGAATTCCTTGAATGTCCATGATGCTAATGATATGTAAAGCCATAAGCTTGGGGAAGCTATGTTTGATGAAGATGATATTTTTTGTCCCCCAAGTTTTGATGAGCAAATTTATTATGATGAAAGCATGCCTCCTATCTATGATGATTATTGTGATGACACGTATGCTTTAAAGAACAATGATAACCATGAAACTTGTCATCTTGATCTTAATTTTCAATCACATGATAGTTATTTTGTTGAGTTTGCTCCCACTACTATTCATGAGAAGAATTTTGCTTATGTGGAGAGTAGTAAATTTTCTATGCTTGTAGATCATGAAAAGAATGCTTTAGGTGCTGGTTATATTGTTGAATTCATTCATGATGCTAATGAAAATTATTATGAGGGAGGAACATATGCTTGTAGGAATTGCAATAATATCAAGTTTCCCCTCTATGTGCTTAAAGTTTTAAAGTTATGCTTGTTTTGCCTTCCTATGCTAGTTGATTATTGTTCCCATAAGTTGTTTGCTCACAAAATCCCTATGCATAGGATGTGGGTTAGACTTAAATATGCTAGTCATATTCTTCATGATGCTCTCTTTATGTTACAATTCTTATCTTTTATGTGAGCATCATGGAAATCATCATGCCTTGCTAGGGGCGTTAAATGATAGCGCTTGTTGGGAGGCAACCCAATTTTATTTTCGTTCCTTGCTTTTTGTTCCTGTTTAGTAATGAATAATTCATCTAGCCTCTGTTTAGATTTGTTTTTATGTGTTTAATTAGTGTTTGTGCCAAGTAGAACCGTTGGGAAGACTTGGGGAGAGTCTTGTTGATCTTGCTGTAAAAAACATAAACTTTAGCGCTCACGAGAATTGCTGCCATTTTTTACTGGAGAGTGCTATTTAGTTAATTATTTTTGAATATGATTAATAGACAAAATACTCACGTCCAGCAATTTATTTTAGAATTTTTTGGGTTCCAAAAGTTTGCGTTTGATCCAGATTACTACAGACTGTTCTGTTTTTGACAGATTCTGTTTTCCGTGTGTTGTTTGCTTATTTGGATGAATCTATGGCTAGTAAAATAGTTTATAAACCATAGAGAAGTTGTAATACAGTAGGTTTAACACCAATATAAATTAATAATGAGTTCATTACAGTACCTTGAAGTGGTGATTTATTTTCTTATACTAACTGAGCTCACTAGTTTTCTACTTTAAGTTTTGTGTTGTGAAGTTTTCAAGTTTTGGGTAAAGATTCGATGGACTATGGAATAAGGAGTGGCAAGAGCCTAAGCTTGGGGATTCCCAAGGCACCCCAAGGAAATATTCAAGGACAACCAAGAACCTAAGCTTGGGGATGCCCCGGAAGCCATCCCCTCTTTCATCTTCGTTAATCGGTAACTTTACTCGGAGCTATATTTTTATTTGCCACATGATATGTGTTTTGCTTGGAGAGTCATTCTATTTTATTTTGTTAGAATTTTCTTGCTGTCATTTAGAACAATGTTCTGCATCTTTTATTTCAATAAAAGTGGCATTGATAGCCTTTACTATGCCTATTTTACAAGTCCACATGTTGCTGTTTGAAAACAGAAAGTTTACCGCTGTTGCAATAATTCCCTAGAAAATTCAGAATGTGATAAAATGTTGAAACCTTTTGCATATTAATCTCTGATAAATTTACTACAGTGGGAATTTTCTTTCATAATTTTTGGAGCTAGGGAAGTATGGATGTTGCTGCATTCTTTATAGACTGTCCTGTTTAGGCAGATTGCTGTTATGTTTGCATTGTTTGCATATGTTTGCTTCTTTAATGATTCTATTTGAGGATAGGACTATTAAATATGCAGAGGCATTTAGTATGCAATGTTTAATAATAATTTTAGTGATTTGCTACAGTAGAGTATGATAAGGTTTTTGCAATGGTTTATGCTAACTTATCTCACGAGTCCTTGTTGAGTTTTGTGTGGATGAAGCTTTTGAGATTTAGGGAGACCATGATATGAGAGGAATTAAGGAGACACAAAAGCTCAAGCTTGGGGATGCCCAAGGCACCCCAAGATAATATTTCAAGAAGTCTCAAGCGTCTAAGCTTGGGGATGCCCCGGTTGGCATCCCACCTTTCTTCTTCAACAACTATCAGTTAGTATCGGTTGATCCTAAGTTTTTGCTTCTTCACATGATGTTTGCTATTCTTAGAATGTCATTTTATTTTGATTTGCTTGCTGCTTTAATAAAATACCAAGATCTGAAATTATTAAATGTTAGAGAGTCTTCACATAGTTGCATAATTATTCGACTACTCATTGATCTTCACTTATATCTTTCGGAGCAGTTTGTTGTTGCTCTAGTGCTTTACTTATATCTTTTTAGAGCACGGTGGTGGTTTTATTTTGTAGAAATAGATGAACTCTCATGCTTCACTTATATCATTTTGAGAGTCTTTAGAACAGCATGGTTGTTTGCTTTGGTTATGAATTTAGTCCTATTATGATGGGCATCCAAGAGGGATATAATAAAAACTTTCATATAGAGTGCATTGAATACTAAGAGAAATTTGATACTTGATAATTGTTTTGAGATATGGAGATGGTGATATTAGAGTCGTGCTAGTTGAGTAGTTGTGAATTTGAGAAATACTTGTGTTGAAGTTTGTGATTCCCGTAGCATGCACGTATGGTGAACCGTTATGTGATGAAGTCAGAGCATGATTTATTTATTGATTGTCTTCCTTATGAGTGGCGGTCGGGGACGAGCGATGGTCTTTTCCTACCAATCTATCCCCCTAGGAGCATGCGCATAGTACTTTGTTTCGATAACTAATAGATTTTTGCAATAAGTATGTGAGTTCTTTATGACTAATGTTGAGTCCATGGATTATACGCACTCTCACCCTTCCACCATTGCTAGCCTCTCTAATACCGCACACCTTTCGCCGGTACCATAAACCCACCATATACCTTCCTCAAAACAGCCACCATACCTACCTATTATGGCATTTCCATAGACATTCCGAGATATATTGCCATGCAACTTTCCACCATTCCATTTGTTATGACACACTCCATCATTGTCATATTGCTTAGCATGATCATGTAGTTGACATCGTATTTGTGGCAAAGCCACCATTCATAATTCTTTCATACATGTCACTCATGCATCATTGCATATCCTGGTACACCGCCGGAGGCATTCATATAGAGTCATATTTTGTTCTAAGTATCGAGTTGTAATTGTTGAGTTGTAAGAAAAATAAAAGTGTGATGATCATCATTATTAGAGCATTGTACCAGTGAGGAAAGGATGATGGAGACTATGATTCCCCCACAAGTCGAGATGAGACTCCGGACGAAAAAAAAGAGAAAAGAAAAGAGGCCATAAAAAAGAGAGAAAAGGCCCAAATAAAAAAATGAGAGAAAAAGAGAGAAGGGGCAATGCTACTATCCTTTTACCACACTTGTGCTTCAAAGTAGCACCATGATCTTCATAGTAGAGAGTCTCTCATGTTATCACTTTCATATACTAGTGGGAATTTTTCATTATATAACTTGGCTTGTATATTCCAATGATGGGCTTCCTCAAAATGCCCTAGGTCTTCATGAGCAAGCAAGTTGGATGCACACCCACTTAGTTTCTTTTTGAGCTTTCATACACTTATAGCTCTAGTGCATCTGTTGCATGGCAATCCCTACTCACTCACATTGATATCTATTGATGGGCATCTTAATAGCCCATTGATACGCCTAGTTGATGTGAGACTATCTTCTCCTTTTTGTCTTCTCCACAACCACCATTCTATTCCACCTATAGTGCTATGTCCATGGCTCATGCTCATATATTGCGTGAAGATTGAAAAAGTTTGAGAACATCAAAAGTATGAAACAATTGCTTGGCTTGTCATCGGGGTTGTGCATGATTTAAATATTTTGTGTGGTGAAGATGGAGCATAGCCAGACTATATGATTTTGTAGGGATAGCTTTCTTTGGCCATGTTATTTTGAGAAGACATGAATTCTTAGTTAGTATGCTTGAAGTATTATTATTTTTATGTCAATATTAAACTTTTGTCTTGAATCTATGGATCTGAATATTCTTGCCACAATAAAGAAAACTGCATGGATAAATATGTTAGGTAGCATTCCACATCAAATATTCTGTTTTTATCATTTACCTACTCGAGGACGAGCAGGAATTAAGCTTGGGGATGCTGATACGTCTTCAATGTATCTATAATTTTTGATTGTTCCATGCTATTATATTATCAACCTTGGATGTTTTATATGCATTTATATGCTATTTTATATGATTTTTGGGACTAACCTATTAACCCAGAGCCCAATGCCAGTTTCTGTTTTTTTGCCTATTTTAGGGTTTCAAAGAAAAGGAAAATCAAACGGAGTCCAATTAACCTGAAACTTCACGGAACTTATTTTTGGATCAATGGGATTTCAGCTTTATCAAATCTATAGAGAGAATTTACCTTTACTACCTGTGTCGGGTTATCAAGACCATGTATTTCTTCAATAGGTAATGGATTAAGATCATATGTTTCTTCAACAGGCGGTAAATTAAGACCGTGTATTTCTTCAATAGGAGGTAAATTCTTAACATCTTCAGCTTTAATACCTTTTTCTTTCATAGATTTCTTTGCCTCTTACATATCTTCAGGACTGAGAAATAGAACACCTCTTTTCTTTGGAGTTGGTTTAGGAATAGGCCCAGGAGCTGGCTCCGGAAGTGTCCAATTATTTTCATTTGTCAACATATTATTCAATAGAATTTCAGCTTCATACGGTGTTCTTTCCCTAAAAATAGAACCAGCACAACTATCCAGGTAATCTTTGGAAGCATCGGTTAGTCCATTATAAAAGATATCAAGTATTTCATTTTTCTTAAGAGGATGATCAGGCAAAGCATTAAGTAACTTGAGAAGCCTCCCCCAAGCTTGTGGGAGACTCTTTTCTTCAATTTGCACAAAATTATATATATATCCCTCAAAGCAGCTTGTTTCTTATGAGCAGGGAAATATTTAGCAGAGAAATAATAAATCATATCCTAGGGACTACGCACACAACCAGGATCAAGAGAATTAAACATATCTTAGCATCACCCTTTAATGAGAACAGAAATATTTTAAGAATATAAAAGTAGCGAGTTCTCTCATCATTAGTGAACAGGGTGGCTATATCATTCAATTTAGTAAGATGTGCCACAATAGTTTCAGATTCATAGCCATGAAAAGGATCAGATTCAACCAAAGTAATTATATCAGGATCAACAGAGAATTCATAATCCTTATCAGTAACACAGATAGGTGAAGTAGCAAAAGCAGGGTCAGGTTTCATTCTAGCATTAAGAGATTGTTGCTTCCATTTAGCTAATAACCTTTTAAGCTCGTATCTATCTTTACAAGCTAAAATAGCTAAAGCAGCTTCTTTTTCCAAAACATAACCCTCAAGAATAACAGGCAATTCATATTTATTAGGGGGAGAGTCTTCATCATCACTATCTTTGATATAATCAGTTTCAATAATTTCATTCTCTCTAACCCTAGCAAGTTGTTCATCTAGAAATTCACCAAGTGGCACAGTAGTATCAAGCATAGAAGTAGTTTCATCATAAGTATCATGCATAGTAGAAGTGGCATCATCAATAACATGCGACATATCAGAATGAATAGCAGAAGCAGGTTTAGGTGTCGCAAGCTTACTCAAAACAGAAGGTGAATCAAGTGCAGAGCTAGATGGAAGTTCCTTACCTCCCCTCGTAGTTGAGGGATAAATCTTGGTTTTTGGATCTCTCAAGTTCTTCATAATGATAAGCAGATATAAATCCCAAGTGACTCAAAGAATAGAGCTATGCTCCCCGGCAACGGCACCAGAAAATAGTCTTGATAACCCACAAGTATAGGGGATCGCAACAGTTTTCGAGGGTAGAGTATTCAACCCAAATTTATTCATTCGACACAAGGGGGGCCAAAGAATATTCTCAAGTATTAGCAGCTGAGTTGTCAATTCAACCACACCTGGAAACTTAGTATCTGCAGCAAAGTGTTTAGTAGCAAAATAATATGATAATAGTGGTAACGTTAGCAAAAGGTAATGATAGCAAAAGTAATGTTTTTGGTATTTTGTAGTGATGATAGCAATAGCAACGGGAAAGTAAATAAGCGAAGAACAATATATGGAAAGCTCGTAGGCAATGGATCGGTAATAGAGAATTATGCCGGATGCGGTTCATCATGTAACAGTCATAACCTAGGGTGACACAGAACTAGCTCCAATTCGAGAATGTAATGTAGGCATGTATTTCGAATATAGTCATACGTGCTTATGGAAAAGAACTTGCATGACATCTTTTGTCCTACCCTCCCATGGCCGTGGGGTCCTAGCGGAAACTAAGGGATATTAAGGCCTCCTTTTAATAGAGTACCGGACCAAAGCATTAACACACAGTGAATACATGAACCCCTCAAACTATGGTCATCACCGGGAGTGGTCCCGATTATTGTCACTTCGGGGTTGCCGGATCATAACACATAGTAGGTGACTATAGACTTGCAAGATAGGATCAAGAACACTCATATATTGATGAAAACATAATAGGTTCAGATCTGAAATCATGGCACTCGGGCCCTAGTGACAAGCATTAAGCATAGCAAAGTCGTAGCAACATCAATCTCAGAACATAGTGGATACTAGGGATCAAACCCTAACAAAACTAACTCGATTACATGATAAATCTCATCCAACCCATCACCGTCTAGCAAGCCTACGATGGAATTACTCACGCATGGCGGTGAACATCATGAAATTGGTGATGGATGATGGTTGATGATGACGATGGCGACGGATTCCCCTCCCCAGAGCCCCGAACAGACTCCAGATCAGCCCTCCTGAGAGGTTTTAGGGCTTGGCGGCGGCTCCGTATCGTAAAACGCGATGAATCCTTCTCTCTGATTTTTTTCTCCCCGAAACCAAATATATAGAGTTGGAGTTGAGGTCGGAGGAGCTCCAGGGGGCCCACGAGGTGGGGGGCGCCCCCCCCACCCTCGTGGCTAGGGTGTGGGCTCCCTAGTCTTCATCTTTTGCAAGGATTTTTTATTATTTCCAAATAGACATTCCGTGAAGTTTTAGGTCATTCCGAGAACTTTTGTATCTGCACATAAATAACACCATGGCAATTCTGCTGAAAACAGCGTCAGTCTAGGTTAGTTCCATTCAAATCATGCAAGTTAGAGTCCAAAACAAGGGCAAAAGTGTTTGGAAAAGTAGATACGACGGAGACATATCAGTCGCCCTCTCCGGACCTATTCCAACACCTGTTGCAGGGTATTCGGGATGGATACTAGTGTGCTAGTGCCAACACCTTCTCCCTGGTACAATATTTTTAGTCTTGGAGAAAACTCGCTCTTCCTTGGACCAAACTATACAATGATGGTGAAACGCGATCCAGCTGCTGTTAACACAACGTTACTACCATTTATGAGAAGCAACTGTATCTGTACCTCGGACATTGCGGTGGTTCCCTACCCTGGTCCTGATATATGTCGCTTCAGCCTGGATGATCAGTCCTTCGTTGCTCTCGATATTGACAATAGCTGGCCCTTCCCAGAGCACCTATGGTTCAAAGCTAGCGTTTCCAACACCGAGGATTGGTTGAGTTGAAGTTCATTTCATTGCTTGTTATTTGTTGTGTGATGAAAACTTCAGTATTTACTAGAATGTTTTGTTGGAAATTTAAAACTATATAGAGGCTAGCCAACTCGCATGGAGAAGGCTCCCTCGATCACTTCCTTCGATGGCCGTCCGATCTGCCTTCTGGCGCGTCTGAACCGTCGGATCTTCACCTGCAGGCAAACCTAATTTTACCTCATGGTATTTTTCATAGTCCAATGACAAGTGGGCTCATGTCAGGCGTTCGTTGGCTGGGTTGGCCCTTTCCGCGTGCAGGAGGATTTGCCGCAATCAGCTCGGGCGCTCCGCACCCAATCACCCGCGTCTTGCGGCTCTCGCCCCACTCCCCACCCCAGCCACCAAACGAACCCTAGCCCCCTTTCTCCTTCCCCTCGACCCCCACGAGCCGATGCACCCCTCCCTCTCCCTTCCGTGTGTGTGCTCGGCCAAGGACGCTGCCGTCGCCCTCGACTCCTCCTCCACCACCTTGCCTTTTTCTCCTCCTCGCCTTCCCATCACTCGCGCGCATGTCGCCGCCGTCGTAGAATAGTACAGTGCGGACCGCTTCCTCCTTTTCCTCCTGCTAGATATAAGGCGTGCAGCTGTGGAGGCAAGCCTCTCCGGTGGCGGCGGCAAAGGGCGACCACATGGATCGGTCCCTGCAGGAGAGAGAAGATGGGAGAGAGGGAGAGAAAGAAGGAGAGGAGGGAGGCCCGGCGGCAGACGGGAGAGGGTCACCGACCGGCGCCGGCGAGGTTAGGTGCGACCTGACTCAATTTATTAATGGTTTTCGAGTTACTTCTTGGAGTGTGAGTACCGTAGTAGTATAGCCAGCATCTGGTTGGTATATGAAGTTGCCACATCACATAGATCCAACCTAATGTTGGAGTATGCTAGCCCTCCACTGGAGCGCTGCTTCAAATGGTGGATGAAGTGAGAGGTCACGTCACCTTGTGTCCAGATCTGAGATGCCACGTGTACCAGATGAATGACTCCAAGTTCGACCACCATGATGCTAGGTGCGAGCCGAGGAACATTGTTGGAGAGACCCCTCTCATAATTTTCCTACATTGGTCGTTTGATTCATAGGATAGAATGCTATATGATTTTTTCTCTATGTAACCATGTTTTAATTGGCAATCTAGCATCCACTTCAACTTTTGTTTCACTTCCTTTGTTCCTACGAAGAGAGTACTTGCTCTAAATGATGTGCCGCTGCAAGAGCCGCCTATATTAATTAACCATGCTCTAAAAATGTGGACCATCTTTGGCTATAATAGTACTGTACTAGGTTAGTAGGTGACCTTGCGCTTGGCTCTTGTCCTCTTCCGGAAGTCGAACAATAATGATGGTACTACAGTAGTACTTCTAGCAATCTGACACAAAATGAACTGCTGCACGCCCACCGCTTGTAAGCAAAATTTCTCCTCGTGCTGCGAGCCACCGCGCACGCGTTGGCGAGGGAGAAGGCGTAGTAAGCAAGCTTCTCATCATTCTGCGAGTTGACGGGACACATCAAAGTTACGTGCATTTATTAGTACTCTCTTCAAAAAGGGCCGACCATGTCCATGGCTACCATCCCGTGCTCTGTCATTGAGTATGTGCACTATTCACATGCCATCGAGGAGAAAAAAATATTGCGTAGTACTAGGCTCCATCGAAGTGTACGACTCACTTACGCACTACATATCTCCATTTTCTTGCATGACACGCCACCTTGATGCTAGATGTCCCGCGTGTCATGGAGGCATATAGTATGATTTTTAAAATGGAGGCATATAGATGTCCCGTGTGTCGGCAAAAGGATGAACAAAGCTCATGTCTTAAACGAAAGAGTGGAAGAACATAGATTCCCGACAACCGAGAAGGAGCAACAAACCTCGTGGTGGAGCGTCTGCACTCATAATATTTTATATTATTCAACGATATAAAATCAACCAAATCTCTCCATGTTCCTATACCATTCTATAGTATGAGAATAACTTTGAACGTAAGCCATTGATTCACTCTATCCAATGGTCATAGTTGGAAAATCCAAACAAAACCAAGCATTGGATCAACTCTTTTAGCACTTAGATTGTTGCCGCCTACCCACCTAGCCCACCTATATATCCGCTCATGTGTGATGACCACAGGAGCTATCCACTCAGATTGTATGTTAAAAAAATAAAGGTTGATAACTAACACGGCACCTCGGACCAGCGCGGCCAGATCGCATTTTGCACGAGAAATTACACACCATGTTTCGTTGACATGTGGACCTGTTCAAACATGGCAGTGAGACGATGGCGAGTCCTTTTGTACAATTTCCGAACGGACATGCAGGCCGGGGCGCCTCTTTGGGAACCGTGGAAAACTGGCAACCGTCCACCGACTCTTCGCCTTTCCCTCTCGATTTGGAATTGCTGTCGCACGCTCTTCCTCCCTCCTCCATTTGCCTTCACCCTTTCCTTCTGCCATTGTTCGATCATCTTCTCCATGGAGGGAACAGGCCGGAAATGACCATGTTATTCTTTCCCCGATCTGAAAGATAACATGGTGGATGAACTCATTGATCGGTGCGACATCATCACCTCGGCTAGCATGGCAGGTTCATTCAAGACCATTCTCGACTCAACTAATAACATTATTACAAGGTACCCAAGGGTCCAGGAGCGGTTTGATCTCCCCTATCTTCTTTGCCGTGACCCTGCCGACTGGTGCGGGGACAAGGAAAGCCTCACCTTGTGCAAGTTGATGCCGCTTGATGATGATACGTATGATGTTAAGATGCCATCGCTTGAGGGCAAGGCTTGGGCAGGCGCAAATGGAGATTGGGTTGTTTATATTGGGTACAACTGCGAGTGGGAACATGTAAATGTGTACACTCGTCACCGGGTTCCACTTCCAAAAATCTCAGACTGCCCAGAGGTTGAGCACACCGGTATTCTACGCACGTTCAAATATGATCATGGTGACTGTCTTCTATGGAAGATAGCAATTTGTTGAGTTCCCAACCGCTCTTGTCACTAGAGGAACTATGGAGTTGTTGCTATCTTCGACAAGCTTGTTGCCGTCCTTCGTGGTTCGACTGGATAGATATTGCTCAAAAATCAGTTTCTATACACGGATGTGTACTGTGATGAAATTGAATACGAGGATCTTGTGTTTGCTGCCACCACTCGTGGCACTCTTTTTGCATGGGATCCTCGTAGTTTCGGTACGTTTGTTTCCACCATAATTATAATTGTTTCATCCACATGCATGCGAGTTAGCAAGTTTCCCTTTAGTAATTAACCTTCTTCTTGTGTTTCTAAGGTCCTGTGAACATTCCACCACCTATACTTGAAAAAATTTATAACCAAGGGGGAGATGATGATGGTGATGATCACGAGCAGGAGGACGATGAGGGCCCATATACTCAGTGGCTCCTGGCAACTTATTCCAATGGGTCACCCCTTCTTGTCTGTATACAGCCCACTGCTGATGTGATTACTAAGGAAGCAGGTGTTGTCTCCCATGGTCACACTCTCCAAACCTATTCCAACACCCGTTGCATGGTATTCGGGATGGATACTAGTGTTCTAGCGCCAACACCTTCTCCCTGGTACATTATTGATAGTCTTGGAGAGAACTCGCTCTTCCTTGGACAACACTATCCATTGATGGTGAAAGGTGATCCAACTGCTGCTGACACAACGTTACTACCATTTATGAGAAGTAACTGTATCTATAACTCAGACATTGCGGTGGTTCCCTACCTGGTCGTGATATAGTAGGCCACTTCAGCCTGGATGATCAGTCTTGCGTTGGTCTCGAGATTGACAGTAGCTGGCCCTTCCCAGAGAATCACTTGTGGTTCAAAGCAAGTGTTTCCAACGCCAAGGATTTGTTGAGTTGAAGTTCATTTCATTGCTTGTTATTTGTTGTGTGATGAAAACTTTAGTATTTATAATGTATCCTCATTGTCGTTGTGGGTTGATGACCTGTTGTATGTAATAAAATGATATGCCTGTGATAAACTTACTAAATTTATGAATGGCTTTCGAGTCGCTTCTCTGAGTGGGTGCTGCGACGAGGCAAAAAAATATTTTCCGAATACATAATTGTAGGTGCATTGCAACAGGTTATCGGATGAGGCCAATCAACAATAGTACACTATTTGTACTAGCTTCACATGCTGCACTATCTCTACGTCTACGTACGTAATACAACAAGTTTTAAACTTGAGACCAGCCACCCACCCTCACAAAGAACACGTTTTTACCTAGCACAGACTCCAGGAAATTTGGCCACAGTGTGAGGTGGGCCATATGTTAATGTTTTCGCTGTACGTAACCAGCACCTCAAATCCTCGATACTACTACTACTATTATATACTACTACTTGGAGTACTAGTAGGGTGGCATGGTCCAGAGCAACCATTCACATCCAGGAGTATGGCACATGCCACCAGCACGACTTCCATTTGACACCATATTTCTTGGAGTCCGTGCTACAACTTTCTCTTCAACCTCGTCGTTTGTCTAACTCAGCCATCGCGCGACTCAACCGCGGTCCCACTTGTAAGGCCAACTCCAACGCACGACCCCAAACGAACCTCCATTTTGCCCGGATTCTATCCGTTTGGGTAGGGCAATGGGGTTGTGTCCGGGCCATTTCTCGGATGCGGTGGCCGTGCGCCCAACGTGCGGATGCATCCCGACCGCGTACATTTTTCTTTGCAAACACATATCTTTTTTTCATCATTGATTTTTGGTACATGGAAATACATCACCAAAATTTGACTAGAAAAGCAAGACCAAGGAAAACAAGAACCACAAGAATACATTTTAGAAGATATCAAACTTCCATAACTGCTCCTATAAGTTGGATTAGTGCCTTCTTGATGCATTCATTGTTGATATGCGGAGGCTCGATCTTGCGTGCTTCTTTCTTCTTCGAGTGTAAAGAAGTAGATGTTGCTTCCTCGCATCTAGTCTCATGTCTAGCCTCTATTCTATCAACAAGTGCACTAGTCTCATATCTAGCCTCTATGCTAGCTAAAAGTGCTACGACATCTACTAAATTGCGCTCTATCAATATATCGATGCACTCTTCTTCCCAATACCAAAACTTGCATCCATTCTACACAATAAAATTTTAAGTTAGCACAACAAGTCTAATCCGAGAGCACAACCGAAGCTAAAGTAGCACATACCCCATCGGTTGAGCACTTGATGAACACCCATCCAGGATGTTCCGGCGTTGTAGATACACGGCGCAAGACCTTCTTTGGGCACTCGTCACATGTAATGAGTGGCAATGGTGTGCAGACGAGCTTTTGGGCCAGCACCGAGCCCAGCCGACCGCCATTCATGTATCTGCCAGTGGACCACCGACGGTGTAGATCCGAGCGGCTAGAGGAGTCAGTACCTGCATGCGGCCTTGCGGCCTTGCCCGGGCCTTCCGGCCTGGTGCCCGGCCGGTCCATGGCGCGACGCGGCCTCCCACAACCGAGTGAGCTCAAGCCCGACCGGATCAGCTCCAAATCCGGCCACCGGGTGCGCAAAACGCATAGCCGTGGTTGGGTAGCTCCGGGGCGTCAAGGGAAAGGGGGCCAAGTGAGCGCGCGTCCAAGTGGCACACGCTAGAGTTGGCCTAGCGGCGTGGCGGACCAACCATGTGGGGGTGCCAAGTGGCTTCGCTCGTGTGGGGGACGGAAGCCATCTCGCGCGGGTGCTAGGTCTGACAGGACGGCCTTGTCATCAGTGTGTGACCTCTGTGGCAACCGTCTGCTCCCCACTAGCCTCTTCGTTGACATGTGGTCCCGTTCCCACATGTCAGTGACACGACGGCTAGTCCTTTTGTACAATTTCCGAATGGGTGTCTATGTAGGCTGGGGCGCCTCTTCGTGTACCATGGCAACCATCCACCGACTCTTTGCCTTTCCATCTCGATTTGGAACTACTGTCGCACGCTCTTCCTCCCTCCACCACTTGCCTTCACCCTTCCTTCTGCCATTGTTCGATCGTCTTCTCCATGGAGGGAACAGACCGGAAACGACCCCGTTATTCTTGCCCCGATCTGAATGATGACGTGGTGGAGGAACTCATTGATCGATGTGACCTCATCACCTCGGCTAGCATGGTAGGTTCGTTCAAGACCATTCTCGACTCAACTAATAACATCATTACAATGAAGCCAAGGGTCCAGGAGCGGTTTGATCTCCCCTATCTTCTTCACCGTGACCCTGCTCACTGGCGCGCGGACGACGGAGGCCTCGCCTTATGCAAGTTGGTGCCGCTTGATAATGATACATGTGATGTTAAGATGCCATCTCTTGAGGGTAAGGCT
The DNA here is from genome assembly GCF_018294505.1 of Triticum aestivum. Lineage (NCBI taxonomy): Eukaryota > Viridiplantae > Streptophyta > Magnoliopsida > Poales > Poaceae > Triticum > Triticum aestivum. The sequence goes on from NC_057794.1 coordinate 267,019,447, forward strand.
TGGGCACGCGCAAATGGATATTGGGTTGTTGATATTGGGTCCAACTGCGAGTGGGAACTTGTGAATGTGTACACTCGTCACCGGGTTCCACTTCCAAAAATCTTAGACTGCCCAGAAGTTGAGCACACCGGTTATGACCGTACTTTCAACTACGGTCATGGTGACTGTCGTCTATAGAAGATAGCAATTTGTCAGGTTCCCGACCGCTCTTGGGATTTAATGGAATATGTAGCTGTTGCTATCTTCGACAAGATTGTTGCCTTCCTTCATAGTTTGACTGGATGGATATTGCTCAAAAATCAGTTTCTATACAAGGATGAGTACTGTGATGCAATTTAATACGAGGGTCTTGTGTTTGCTGCCACCACTCGTGGTACTGCTTTTGCATGGAATCCTTATGCTTTCGGTACGTTTGTCTTCCACCGTAATTATAATTGTTTCATCCGCACGCAGGCGGGTTAGGTACTTTCCCTTTACCAATTAACATTCTTGTGTTTCCAAGGTCCTGTGAACATTCCACCACCTATACTTGAAAAATTTTATAACCAAGGGGGAGATGACGACGATGATGATCACGAGCATGAGGACTCATATACTCAGTGGCGCCTGTCAACTTATTCCGATGTATCACTTCTTCTTGTCTGTATACAGGGCACCGCTGATGTGACTAAGGAAGCAGGTGTTGTCTCCCATGGTCGCACTCTCCAGACCTATTCCAACATCCGTTGCAGGGTGGATGGATACTATTGTGCTAGCGCCAACACCTTCTCCCTGGTTTAGTATTGATACTCTTGGAGGAAACTCGCTCTTCCTTGGACAAAACTATCCAATCATGGTGAAAGGCGATCCAACTGCTGTTGACACAACATTACTATCATTTATGAGAAGCAGTTGTATCTATACCTCGGACATTGCTATGCTTCCCTACCGTGGCTATCACAATATGGGTCATGAAATAGGCCGCTTCAGCCTGGATGATCAGTCCTGCATTGGTCTCGAGATTGACAGTAGCTGGCCCTTCCGAGACAAACTCTTCTGGTTCAAAGCAAGCGTTTCCAATGCCGAGGAGTGGTTGAGCTGAAGTTCATTTCATTGCTTGTTATTTGTTGTGTGATGAAAACTTTAGTATTTACTAGAATGTTTTGTTGGAACTAATCTATAATCCAACATGTATCCTCGTTGTCGTTGTTGTATGTAATGAATGGTACATTTGCACATGCATGTCATAAACTCAATTTATAAATGGTTTTTGACTCACTTCTTGAAGTTTTAGTGCCGTAGTAGTATAGCCAGCATCCGTAGTAGTATGAAGTTGCCACATCACATAGAGCCAACCAATAGTTAGGTGTCGCATGGAGGCCATGAAATATGGTGGTAGCGTGACTGCGTGAGGTGGGCTTGTACGTAGTCTGATGTATGCACAGGGCTTGCCATGTTTCCTACTCCTCCGGTCTAAATGTTGAGAAGATTTGGTCGAGTTCTTCCTCCTTTTGCTGACACGTGGGACATCCAGCATCCAGGTCGTGTCATGCAAGAAAATGGAGTGGTAGTTGAAGCCACATGATGTGCATCTTGGGTTAAACTGTAAATAGAATCTTACTACTCTTGAGTAACTCCAAAAGCGTCCACCGAAGATCTTTATTTGATTATTTTTTCATCACCAGCATGTCGAGGTGAAAGATGTGCAGGTTTAGTGGGTCCTCTTGCGTTTTCACTGACATGTGGGACCGCATGTGAGCAAACAGACGATGGGCTCCACGCGTCTGCTGGCTGGCTGAGAAGAGAGATAGAGGAGGGCCGAGCACGGACTCCAGGAAATTTGTTGTACGTAACCAGCACCTCGATATAGGATCGATATGGTGGGGTGGCATGGGCCATAACTAGCATTCACGTCTAGCAGTACGACACACGCCACCCACACGAGTCCCATCCGACACCAATTTTCTTGGAGTCCATGCTACAACCATCTCTTCTCCCTCCTGTTTTCTCAGCCATCGCGCGCTAGGCGGGGTGGGGGTTTGCCGATAGTCGGTTTGCTCAACTGCGGTCCCACTTGTAAGTGAAAATGTAACACAACACGCATTCCCCCTTGAGCGGCGTGCCGGACCAACGGTGTGGGCAGCGGGGTGCGATGCGAACATGGCAAGCTTTTCCTTTTGAACTTGTAACTTGTAAAATTTGGTTCTGCTCCATGGCGCGACCGATAGATAGAAATAACGATTTTCCCTAGAGTAATGAGAAGTTAGGTTCTGGCACCATTCATGCATGGAGTACTTACAAAAATTATGAAGTTGATGTGAAAGGTAAGATAATTACTAGTAGTACCATATACTACTACATGGATTTGACGGAAAGATAAAGATACATACAGGTCCATCAACGACATCCTCATGCCCTAGTGCGCCGGGTCACCAACCGACGTTTGAGGAGCAGCGGCGTTGGCGGCGAGGTCAACGTGCTTCTAAACAATGCCGTCCAAGGTTGCCCTGCGGGTCAAGAAGGCCAGCGACCTATCATCATCCTCTGGCACGTAGTAGTCCTTGTGGACGATTTGCGCGTAGACGTGGGTGATTATGTCGACGGTGTCTTGCTGCGCCAGGCGCTGCGTGGCGAGCGCGACCTCGAGGTGGACATTCTCCGGCGCGACAACGGGCAATCGCAGGGCTACCAGTGCGTCGAAGAGGTTGTCACCATAGAGGCCGTTGAGGGTGGTAGGCATCGCAGAGCCTGGGCGCGTGGGCTGGAGGCATACGTCAAGGTCGTCCACGAGCTTCTTGATGATGGTGAACTTGTCGAGGAAGCCGTCGAGGACCTTGTCGAACAAGGAGACGAAGCTGTCGTCCAAGCGGCCTCTCACCATGGCAGCCTCAAGCACGACCCGGAGACGTTCCTCGATGCCAGGCCGCAGGCCGGCATCGTGGACCATCTGGCACAGCCGGCTGATGCTCGCGCTCATCGCCTTCATGGGTCTAGCTTCTAGTCAACTGATCTTGCGATTGGAGTGATCACTCTTGCCCTTGGTTAGGGTGCGTAGGTGCGTAGGATTTCGTAGATTGGACTGGCGGGGAGCCTTTATGTGAGAAGTGCAGACTGCATTGAATTCACGTGCGTGTTGGCCATCTACTCCTCGACCCTCTACTGCACCTGCCTTTGGCTGTATGACAGGCGGGCCAACCACCTGTTGGGCCCACGCGTCATACAACCAAAGGCAGGTGCAGTAAGTCAATGAAGCTGCGTCCCCCTCCATGACGGTGCAGTATAGTCATCTCATTGGACCTCTAGTTGGGGCCAAATGAGAGAACTTTGATGTTTACTGGTTTATTGGTCCCCTTTGCATTTTGCGCCAAGTTTTGACCTTTGATTTAACTAATAAAATGTTAATGCATGTAACCAAAAATGTTGTGTAATCCCAAACCACTTAACTCCCTCCTCATTTCTTATTTCGTGACATATCAACCAATGAGAGATGTGGGTCGTGCGTGCTTTCAATGACTTGAGACTACCAAACATGACATGCGGTGGTTAGTTCATTGCATGTAATCTTATTAATTAGCAAAAAGACATTAAGTTCTCTCGCCGATAGGAATAAAACAATACACCATGTATTTATTTACAGAGGGAGTAGTATATTTTTGTGACATGCATTACTAGATATTGCTAGTCAAATATTAAATCCAGATGGACGTGGTAGTACTACTAAATCAAGACGGTGGTGCTAGTACTAGTAGTAGTACTACCAATGTACTAGTAGCACTGTACTACCCGTTGGTCAAATTATTACGTGCTGCTCCTCACAGTGAAGTGACAAGACCCTGCGCCGGAGATGACACCTGAGTATAGGCGCCGTGTTCGGCATACCATATTCAGCCTCACCATCTGGAGTCACTATCATCATGGCCGTAGAGCTAGACTTCTTACAACTTAGCCGTGTTCGACATAATTTCCCATGCGTAGATGCCCGTGCATTGCACGGAACACCAAGATTGGGGGTGGATGGCGCCGGCAGTGGCCATCGCGCCAAATTTTTCCATGGCCTTCTAGATGTGGTTGGGAGGAGATAAGGCTGATTGTGAGAGACAAGGAGTTGTTTGTAAATAGGGAACAAGTGCGGGCATCTTTTTGCAAAACTGGAGAAGTTTGGTTTGTATGCATAAGATCTAGATCTGACGGCTATTGGTGAAAGATGGCAGGCACAACATCATCACCAACTCAGGACCCCTTTGATTCACATGATTTTGAAAACGCAGGAATAGGACATGACAATATTAGAAGTTTCAAACTGATATTGCAAATGTTAGGAGTAATGCTGCACCTACGAAGAGGGAATTACTAGGAAGTTTACGTAAGAACTTTCGTTACTTTAGGTGGATGCAGCATTATCGTACAAACTAAAATCCACCACCCCGACAAGTCACTAATGGGAGAATAAAATTTCGAGTCTCTGGCCACTTGATGTTTCAAAAACAAATTCAGCTTATGCAGAGACTTTGTCATTTAGGCTTAGACGTTTGCGGTGATCAGTGCGCCATTCATTGTTGCACCAGAGAGCGCCAAACCTCATTACCTTGAGCACACTTGCCTCCAGAACAAAGAACCTGACCAATTTAATCTCAGATGTGCTGCCTCGGTAGTCGATCAAATCATTTTCTGTAAGATGGAGATCAAGGCAGTCGATGAGATTGTTATAGTGCAGCACCTTTTTCACTTTCCGGTCTTTTTTTATCTACAAAAGAAGAGAACATATTAGAGCAGCTGGCTGTATAAGATTGCCATGTCATCAAGAGGTACCAATATCATTCGCTCATACGATAGGGTTGGCTGGCTAGTGATATTCTCTCTCTCTCTCTCTCTCTCTCTCTCTCTCTCTCTCTCTCTTTCTCTTTCCTCTCATTTACCTAGGAGCACGTGAAGAGCTTGGGCATTTGTTGCCTTCCACTATGTGGCCGGTGCCATATTTCTCAAAAGTATGCCACATAATACACATCAATGTCAAATCAAAAGATTTTGGCACCGCTCTCGCGATGTAAGAGAGTTGGCACCGTTGTGCACACAGACCCACATGTATAAACAAGTCAATCAAACCAACGACACCAGCCTATCACTCTCCCAAACAAGTGTTTTTTGCCTCGGTCCTCTCTCTCTCTCCCACACAAGTGTTTTTTCATTGCGTGAGTTAATTTGGCACCGGAGCAAAGTAGGTGATCCAGATTGGGGAACCAAGTGAGCAATGGAGGGGCATCGATGCCAAATGCATCACAAGTGAATTTGGCACATGTTTTGGCATACATAGTGGAGGGCCGTTATAGCCCACTTTTGTACTACCTCATATTTAGTGTAAAATTTTGACCATAGATTTACCTAAGGAAATGCCAATGCATGTCACCAAAAATTATACCATTTGAAATTATGTTCAACTACGAATCCAATGATATAATTTTTAGTGACATGCATTAACATTTTGTCAGTTAAATCTATGGTCAAATTTTGATACTCTACTATAAAATAGGAAGAGTAAACCAGGACGGAGGTAGTACTTGATAGGAAGAGTAAACCAGCATAGAGTTACTAGTCTAAATTACTTTCTAGTATGACTAGCCTAGGCTACTATAGTAGTACAACAAAAGAACGATGCAGGTGATCACGTGAGAAAAAAATACTAAAAACATTTCTTTTGGTGCAGTGCGTAGATGCAATTTTGAACAATACACTTGTCATCATAATTTGGGAAAATTACGGAAAAATTGAGCGACGTTGTGATTACCGTTTACTAATAGGAAAGAAGTTTCACCTTGATGAGTAGCTTCTCCGTGCTCGGAAAGCATGCAAGGAATCCAACAACTTGATCCAAATTGGGGCCGATAGATTTTATTGCCAAGATCTTCACTGTGCGCATAGACTGGGCCAAGCTTGTGGGAATCATTTTCTGGAAGACGGTTGTATATACATCAAGAAGAAATTTAAAAATGTGAATTTCAAGAAGACGAAGAAGAAGATGAGTGTTGTACCTAAATGATTACAGATCCAATAAAGAGTTCTGAGAATTTGACAGACGAGTACACCAACACTGTCAATTTCAGCGCATCAATGACCTAGATTTTTGTTGGACCTTCTAGATCAGATACAAGCAATCTCTAAAGGAAAGGCACATTCTCAATGACCATAACATGGAACAGCTGGAGTGATCTCTTCCCAATTGATGTCTTGTCGCAGGGCTAGCAAGACACAAAAATCAATCGAAGATTCGTCGAGGCGATGTGGAGGCTAATGAACCCGTGGATCTGCTCAAGACGAAGGTACTCAAGCGTAGTACAGTTGTGGAGCAGGTGCTCCATAGCCTTCTTCGAGATGCCAACGTCGAAGAGGTCGAGCTGCTTGAGTTGAGGGAGAAGAAGGGTGGGCACGACATTAATCTGGGGAAGATAGCAGGAGCCGAAGCTGGCGTGGCGCAGCATTGGCGTGAGGCAGAGCGCGGATGGCGGCAGAGAGCGACATCGTCCACTTCAAAGCTGAGCTGCTCGAGCTGATCTAGGGAGGGGGATAAGAACCACTTGTCGAACTTGGCTTGGACCTTGCAGTTGGTACTGAACATGCGGATGTCAAGGCGTCTAGCTGGCCCAGGGTGCGATGAAAGGATCTTGGAGATTGCGGCCATGCGTTTGCAATCCGCGTCGCAAAGGGAGCTGTCGACAGTGAGGTTGAGGGGGACGCGGTGCCAGAGGGGGCGCCACCGCCGGGAGAGCAGGGCGGCCTGCACGACAGATTTGGTGGGGAGGAGGCCGATGATGACGAGCAACATGTCATTAGGGAGGCTGCTGATGAAGTCCAGGCTCACCGGATGCGGTTTTGGCTCGAGCCGCCTCCGCTTGTTGGCTGCCTCGCCGTCCATCTCAACCGGCAGCGACACCCGTGTACACGTGTGCTGGTCTGTGTTGTGTGCTGGCCTGCTGGGTGTGCGCGTGTGCGTCCTTCTGTGCATGCCACCGCGTAGTGGTGAATTGTGCGCGAGTGAGTCCTTCATGTGGAAGAAGTGTGTCCTCAATGCACCCTCAATTTACTAGCATGCGGGGTGCTACCCCGCCGAGTAGTTTCAATTTTGTTTACTTTACCGCGCGTCAGATGGGCCTCTGGTTTACGTATTTTCACCCACTGCCACATGGGCCAGCACACGAAGATAGAGAACATGAGCTGACAAGGCAGCATGTGGACTGGTTGACCGGTCAACTAAACAATATACAGAGCTATACGCTGACACGGTGAGCGTATAATCCGTCGGTATAGAGAGTTCGAGTGAGAGGGGAGGCCCGTGATAGATACTCCCTCCATTCCAAAATAGATGACTCAACTTTGTTCTAACTTTATACTAAAGTTGAGTCATCTACTTTGGAACCGAGGGAGTAGTAGAGAGAGAGAAAGAGCTACTCCCTCCATTTGATAATGTAGTGCCAACATTTTTTTAAAGTCAAACTTTTGAAACTTTGACCAAGTTTATAAAGAAATTACTTATATCTAAAATACCAAAGATAAATGATAGTATGAAGTAAGTACATGTTGTGATGAATCTAATGATCGTTCCAGATGTAAATGTTTTTCTCCACATATATCTGGTCAAACTTTTCTGAGGTTTGACTTTTCAAAACATCCATATGCTTATGGACGTGAGAGAGTCCCTAACTAGAGAGAGAGAGTTAGTGTGTGTGTGTGTGTGTGAAATAGAAAGAGTGAGTGAAAGAAGTGTGTGCATGTGTGAAAGAGACATGGACAACATACGATAAAAGTAGAGAAAAAGTGTGTGTGTCTTATGCAAACATATCACACATGCATCTTCGACAACAGAAGCAAGGTGAGGAGATAGTGTGTGGTTGTTTGCAACCGAGAGAGAAGACCCCTAGCACGTGGCCAACAGGGGTCTGACAAGCAAGGGAGAGAGGTCGAGAGAGACGTACATGGAAAATGCATACATGGGGGGGAGAGAGTGTATGTTTGTGATAGAGAGATCCCCTGGAGATCGTGATGGGACTACATGGGTGGGAGATTGAGTGACAAGGTGTGTGCGCGATAGAAGATACCCCGAGAGATATCAATATAGACGTATGGATGGAAGGAGACAATACGTGTGTTCTTGATGGCTACTGAGAGATAATCATACTTAGGGGTGGGGGTGTGTGTGCCTATGATGGAGTGAGGGATTATGGTACTTAGGGGGGTGTGTGTCACATAGAGAAAGAACAAGGGCGGAGAGTGTTGGATGGGTCTATATGTAGTGCGAGCGAGACATGTGTATGTGTGAACCAGGGAGATATAAAGTTTGAGAGAGATAGAGGAGCCCCAATAAGGCTGAGTGGTGCATCAGATAGTTGAGATGGGGAAAGAGATATTCCATCCGCTCGATAATGTAGTGCATGTAATTTTTTTAGAAGTCGAACTTTGGAAACATTGATCAGGTTTACGCAAATGTTATTTATATCTATAATACCAAAGATACATCATATGAAACTACATCTCATGATGAATCTAATGTTATATGTTTGCCGTTCTAGATGTAAATGTTTTTCTCCACATACATGGTCAAACTTTGTGTTGTTTGACTTTTCAATAAATCTATATGCTATGGACCGAAGAGAGTGCCTAAGTCGAGAGAGATCAAGTGCGTGTGAAGGAGAATGAGTGGGTGTGCAAAAAGAGTATGTGTGTGAAAGAGAAAGGGACAACAAATGATAAATTAGAGAGATAGTGTGTGTTTTTTTCATTTCTTATGCAAACATATCACGCATGCATCTCCGAGATAGAAAAGCGAGGTGAGGAGATACACGAAGATATATAGCTAGTGCGTGATTGTTTGCAACGGAGAGAGACACCCCTATAGCACATGTCCAATAGAGGTCTGGCCAACAAGGAACAAAGGTTGAGAGGGACACATGGAGAACATGGACGCATGGGGAGGGAGAGAGGGTGTGTTTGTGATAGAGAGATCCCTCGAGATCGTGAGGGGACTTATATGGGTGGGAGATCGAGGGAGGTGCGTGCGAGATAGAAAGATGCCCCGAGATAAATCGAGATAGACCATGCACATGTTTGTGATGGAGACTAAGATTAGCTAGTCATATACATATAGGGGGGACTGCGTGTGCCTACATTTGATTGAGAGACCATCATACTTGGCTAGGCATGAGATTGTGTGTGTGTGTGCGTGTGAGATGGAGAGAGAATGAGGGAGAGAGATAAAGTTTTAGATGGGTTTATCGAGTGCGAGTGAGATATGCATGTTTATGTGTGACCCAGGTAGATGGAGAGTTTGAGAGAGAGAGAGAGGGAAGAGCTCCGAGACGACAGAGTGGTGCGTGAGAGAGTTACGGGCAATGGGCCAAGGAATTTGTGTGCATACAGTGAGTGCACCCAAGATATTTAGCTTGGACTAGAGAATCATACATAGTGTGCGAGAGAGACCTATAGATGGAGTATATATGCATACGAACTAGAAAGACCCCCCCACACACACACACAAAGAGAGAGAGAGAGAGATGGAGAGAGACAGAGAGAGAGGGAGAGGGACCAACAAGGTTTGTGTGTTGGATGCGTGCGACGGAATTGAAGATTGTCGGCGAGAGAGAGAGAGAGAGAGAGAGAGAGAGAGAGAGAGAGAGAGAGAGAGAGAGAAAGAGAGAGAGAGAGAGCAGGAGTTCGGGAGAGGGGAAGGTTGCGTTTTATGCATCAAAGACCGATATAAACTTGCATTCAAATATTTAAATAGGAGAGCATGTTGTCTGGAATCCACACATGAACAGAGATATGCGTATATCAAACAAGTTCATTAATTTGACTCACAACATGTTCATGGAGTACTATAATACTGTACAACATGCTACTCGATTGAGGTGTTTAAGTTTGGATTTAGTTCACTATTTTTACCTGGTGAACGAGCTATTTCATTGAATCGAGATATTTCATTTTGGGTTTGATTCTTGTTTTTTAGTGGGTCAACTATTTGTCATATAGTAAATTGCTAGCAACGAGCATGTAAAAACACATTACTCCCGAGCATCATCTCTCCATCTAAAAAAGAAGTGGCAAGCTAATATTTCAAAATTTGATTCGAATCGACTTGGTAAGGTAGACATGGATGCTCGTTCTCCCAAAATTTGAACGAAACATTAAACACCCTCTGCTCGGTGGAATTCGCCCGAGCAAATAAATGGGAGACGCGAAATTACCGGCCTATGTGGGACACACATCAATTGGCCCGTTGTACATCGAGGGTAGGTCCGTAACTTCATCCAAGCGCGCCTTCTCCTCAGCCGAAATGACATGTGCCGAATAATTCATAAACCATGGTCGACAAAACACCCTCTCCTCGCCCGAAATAGCTCGCACCCATTATTTCAAAACACGCTCTCCTCGCCCGAAATCGCTCGCGCCCACTATATTTCAAAACACGCCCTCCTCACCCAAAATCGCTCGCGCCCACTATATTTGTAAACACGCCCTCCTCGCCCAAAATCGCTCGTGCCCAGTATATTTCAAAACACGCCCTTCTTGCCCAAAATCGCTCGCACCCACTATTTGAGAGAAGCAATGTTACTCTACTATCCCCGACCCTCAGTACACAGACCCAAGCCGAGAAGCCTAAAGGCAGGGGTAGAACTGTAACTCCCCCCCACATTTCAGACAAATGCGTCCATAAGACATGGTTCCCCCTCCCAATTCCCCATTCATACCTCGTGGGCGCCAAATCACCTTCTCCCCGGAAGCTCCCTTCTCTCGAGCCGCGAAACCTCAGCCCTTCCTCCATGGCGCCCCCACCGCACCAAATTCACAGCCGCCCTCCTCTCTAATCCCGGAGACGCTGTCCATTTGCCATCATGCACTGGGCCGTGTGCCTCTTACTCCGTGCTACCAGAGCTGCCTCGACGACGGCCGCGTGAACTGTATCAGAGCCGACTCACCCCCGCCGTTGTTCACGGCACCGGAGTGGCTCCAATTTTGGACCCGTCCAGAGCCCCGACGGTGCTTCCCCGTAGCCGTTGACCATCACGACATCTCTACTTCCCTGTTGCCGGTAGCCACCGCAACCACGCCGGCCTCACCAACTAGGTAGCTGGAGCTGCCTACTTCACCGGGCTGCCAGATAGGTCGCACCCTCATCTCAAATCACTTTATTTAGGCGTCAGTTGTCTGAATTTTTATTCTAGGCCAATCGATTCCCAATGGGAAGCAACACCCCTCGAGCCGGTGGAGCTCCTAGGCTGCCGGTTGGCTAGTGTCTAACGTAAGGGTGCGGGGGTGCAAGTTCGCCGCGGAAGCAGCGCTTAGATGGCTATCTTAGAGTTGCGTGGGTTGAAGGTACTGCCACCGCCGGATCTGGATGATGGCGAGTCTTTGTGGATTGGACCGGGGGCGGTGCAACCACGGCAGTGCGGTGGGGTGGGGAGAGGGGTTTTGGTCGGGGCCACGGACGGCGGAGGTAGGCTGCTCTGCCGGTGGTCGCTGGCTCTTCGGGGAAGATTCCAAATAGTGTCAGCCGGGAGGCATAAGATGGCCATCAAGCCATCCGGCATAGATCGGACAGTACCAAAATAAAATAAAATCGTGTGACCCCAATTTAGTCTTTAGTCAACAGACGTGTGACCACTCTCGTACCTTGCTGTTGATCTCTTAGGGTATTTCTTCAGATCAGAGAGATGTGTCGTTCTTAACATTATGCGTTTTCTGCATCTTCAGCCACACCGTCTTTCGACTCACCGCAGCTGCTCCAACAAGGGAAGCATGCACCAGAAGGGAGCTATAGTCCCCACTCAACAGTTCCCTGCATCGAATGCACGTGCCCGACATGGATAGCCACAACAACTGCAGGGCCATCGAGAAGTCAGCACATGATGCTCACTCCTATTGATGGCGGCCAGATAGGTTGTACCCTCATCTTACTTGTGTGCAACATTTATGGCTTTTTTATTCATCTAAGCATTGAAAATAGATTATCACATTTCACTGTATATTCATGTTGATCTCTTACGGGTCTTGTTCAGGAGTTAACGCTGTTCCATAGTTCAGCTAATAGACTTGTTCTTTAGGTAATGTTGTTCCATAGTTATCATCCATCAGCCAATGCTATACCACAGGCTGGTGATTATAGTATTATACCACTTCTAGTATAAACTATGTTGTTCCTTAATACTTTTGTGCGCCATCTAGTTAATCTCGAGTACAAACGATACATATTCTGTAGCTTTCATCTGTGTTCTCCCTTTAGTTTTTGAGACCTGTTGCTGCTAGTTAACCCCAGTCCTACTATTTATGTCGTCTTCTACAGGCACTCATTACATAAATCTAACTACTAGTTGTCTTCCATGCATGTCAGATATAATTGCACACATTGATTTATCCACAGGAACCTCACGGAGCAATGTAACGACCAACAAACTTGACGTCAATGATACCCAATATGATGGAACATGTAAAGGCAGTTCTTCACAAGACTTGCAGAAAGATGATGAATCCTATTCACCCCATAGGGTCTAACTTGGCCCTTGATATGGGTACAACATGCATATAATGTCCTGGAGTGCATCTACTCTGTTGCAATGCCTTGTGCTTCGCCTGCTAATCATGCATGTAAATATGGCATGCTTTCCCATTTTTTAGTACCTATTCCATTAATGATAACATGTTTTCAAATTCAAGTACTGTCATTCTACTCTATCGCAATGCCATCTGCTTAGTTTGGACATCATGCTTCTCAATATCTTATGCATTGTTATTCATTAGTATGTATTTCATCTGTCTACCATACCATGTTCTTTTTTACATTGAAGTGTTGTTCTAGTGGTCTCTTGCAATGCCATCTTAGTTTCCCAATCATACACGCATATGTTTCCTTAGTGTTTTTCTGTAATGTATTGTAGGATCGAAAGTATGTCTAGAGGGGGGTGATTAGACTACTCGACCAAATAAAAACTTAACCTTTTCCCAATTTTAGTTCTTGGCAGATTTTAGCTATTTTAGGACAAGTCAAGCAATCATCACACAATTGAAGCAAGCATGCAAAGAGTATATTGGCAGCAGAAAGTAAAGCATGCAACTTGCAAGAATATAAAGGGAAGGGTTTGGAGAATTCAAACGCAATTGGAGACACGGATGTTTTCCCGTGGTTCGGATAGGTGGTGCTATCCTACATCCATGTTGATGGAGACTTCAACCCACAAAGGGTAGCGGTTGCGAGAGTCCACGGAGGGCTCCACCCACAAAGGGTAACGGTTGCGCGAGTCCACACAGGGCTCCACCCACGAAGGGTCCACGAAGAAGCAACCACCCACAAAGGGTCCACGAAGAAGCAACCTTGTCTACCCACCATGGCCATCGCCCACACAGGACTTGCCTCACTAGCGGTAGATCTTCACGAAGTAGGCGATCTCCTTGCCCTTACAAACTCCTTGGTTCAACTCCACAATCTTGTCGGAGGCTCCCAAGTCACACCTAGCCAATCTAGGAGACACCACCCTCCAAGAAGTAACAAATGGTGTGTAGGTAATGAACTCCTTGCTCTTGTGCTTCAAATGATAGTCTCCCCAACACTCAACTCTCTCTCATAGGATTTGGATTTTGTGGAAAGAAGATTTGAGTGGAAAGCAACTTGGAAAGGCTAGAGATCAAGATTCATATGGTAGGAATGGAATATCTTGGTCTCAACACATGAGTAGGTGGTTCTCTCTCAGAACATATGAGTTGGAATGGTGTATGTGTTCTGATTGCTCTCACTTCGAATGAAGAGGAGGTGGAGGGGTATATATAGCCTCCACACAAAATCCAACCGTTACACACAGTTTTCCAATCTCGGTGGGACCGAATCAACAAACTCGGTCGGACCGAAAATGTAAACCTAGTGACTGTTAGAGATTTTCGGTGGGACTGACATGCAACTCGGTAGGACCGATATGGTTAGGGTTTGGGCATAACGTAATCTCGGTGAGACCGATTACACAAACTCGGTGAGACCGAATTTGGTAATTAGCTAACCAGAGAGTTGGTCAGGCAAACTCGGTGGGACCGATTTGCTCTTTCGGTGAGACCGAAAAGTTAAAAAGGGGAAACACTGAATTTACATTGCAATCTCGATGGGACCGATTCGCTCTTTCGGTGAGACCAAAAAGTTATGAAAGGGAAACAGAGAGTTTGCAATCCCATCTCGGTGAGACCGAGATCCCTATCGGTAGAACCGAATTGCTAGGGTTTGGCAGTGGCTTATGACAAGTGAAACTCGATGGCGCCGGATAGGAAGAATCGGTAGGACCGAGTTTGGCTTAGGGTTTAGGTCATATGTGGATATGGGTAAGTAGTTGAGGGTTTTGGAGCATATCACTAAGCACATGAAGCAAGAGGCTCATTAAGCAACACCTCATCCCTCCTTGATAGTATTGGCTTTTCCTAAAGACTCAATGTGATCTTGGATCACTAAAATATAAAATGAAGTGTCTTGAGCTTTTGAGCTTGAGCCAATCCTTTGTCCTTAGCATTTTGAGGGTTCCACTTTCACATCCATGCCATGCCAATCATTGAGATTTCCTGAAATAATCATCTTGGAATAGCATTAGCTCAATGAGCTATATGTTGTTATGAATTACCAAAACCACCTAGGGATAGTTGCACTTTCAATCTCCCCCTTTTTGGTAATTGATGACAACATATAGATCAAAGCTTCGACAAATGATAATAAGCATGAAATATATCGTCGCTTTGAGAAGTATGTGATAAGTAAGAGCTCCCCCTAAATTTGTGCATATTTAAAATTTGCTTTGGACTGTAAATGCACAAGGAGTTAGAGTCATGGGTTACTCTTCCATGTCACATACATCTTGGTGGAGCGCTTAAAATGATAAGAATGAAATACATGCACTCATCACCAAGAATAGTGAATGATCACATAAAATAGATAAGATAATAGCATTAAGCAAGCATTAAGTGTAGCTTATGATCAAACACATGATCATCAATGTCTCACAAGCAATGACATAGTATCTCAAGCACTCAAAAGCAAACAAGTTCGAAAAACCACCAAATAAAGCAAGAGAGAAAAGCAACACTCTCTCTCTCGAAGCCTATGATCTATACATTTTTCTCCCCCATTGGCAACAATTTACCAAAAAGTTCCTAGAAAAATGCATAGTGCTAAGTCGACGCTCAGGCTTGATCTTCAGGTGGTGGTGGAGTCCGGATCACTCCAAGGACGAAGGCTTCTGTAGACGCTGAAGTAGATGCTGGAGTTGGAGCTGAAGTAGATGCTGGAGCTGGTGGAACTGAGGCTGTAGCTGGTGCTGAAGTGATGGCTCTAGTGTCAGCAACTGGCACGGCAGATGACCTCGGACCTCGTGGCACTCTGGCAAAGGCATCAGTGGTAGTCCTGCCTCTCCTCTCCTGCATGTCATCCTGGAGCTGCTCCACTATAGTCTGAATCTCTGTCACCTTGACATCCAAGTCATAGAACTTTTGTTCCATGATCCTCTCTAAGCTTGCCTGGTTCTGAGCTGAGTTAGGGTGGCTAGTCCTTTCTCAATCCGCAGGGTGGATGCAATCAGGTAACCAAGTTGCTCTTGTTTAGTTTTCAAGAAATACTCAGATGCCTCCTCTTGGGTTGGCATCTTGCCAGCTTTCTCCTTCCTTGCCTTCTCCTTCTTGGCTTGTGCTTGGGCAGATGATGGCTCATTCTCAGTCATGACTACTTGATTGTCCTCAAAATCTGGACGGATGGGTAAGTGTTCCTTGTCCAACAAGTATATGCCTGTGCCCATCTTGGAGTTAATGAGCTCCTGAATTTGAGGGGCATAACCACAGCTCCTCTTCTGATCTGCTGCAGTCCTCTTGATAGTCTTTACTATGAGGCTCATGACCTTGAATTTCTGTGGCACATCAAATACATGTAGCAAGTTGATTGCATGGCCTCTGATCATCTTGTGATCACCTGACTTGGGCAAGAGAGTGTGCCTCAATATCCAATTAATTGTTGGCAGCCCTGACAGAAGATAGTGCACAGACCCAAACTTGAAAGTATCAAGAGCTTCATTGGGAATCTCCTTGTACATGTTGGACATTGAGTTGTGGTCCATCTTCTTCTTGGCATAAATGTCCAAGTCATCTGCTTGCTCCTCTGGGGCATTGATCAACTTTGCCCATTCCTCAACAGTTGATTGGTACCTCGTACCTTTAGACATCCATGTGATCCTTCCATCTGGGTAGAAGTGTGCTGTGGAGTAGAATTGCATGATAAGCTCCTCCTTCCACTTTGTGAGCTTCTGCCCAACAAAGTCTGCAACTCCACACGCACTAAAGCTGTCATACACTCCAGGGTAGTGTTCCTCATTTTCCTTCATGTAGGTCCAGTCGACCCATCTCATGTCACAAACAATGGGCTTCTTGTCAAGAAGTATTGTCTCATAGAAATCTTGCTGCTCCTTGGTGTGAAATCTGTAATCCACAGCAGTCCTTCTCCTTGAAGCATATGGATCTGCTTCTCTCCACTTCCTCAGCCCTGAGTCTCTCCTGAGCTTCATGTCCTCAGCCACAGGATGAGCATCATTGTGGTCTGGGATCTTGGGCTTGAATTTTCTGAGAACTTGCTCTTCATCCTCTTCTTTAGCAGCTTCAGGCACTGGGGCCTTGTTCTTTTCAGCAGCAGGTATGCTCCTTGTATTTCTCTTTGGTGCTGTCTTGACCTTTGATGCAGCTTTGGGCTTAGATGCAGTAGCCCCTGATTT
This sequence comes from Triticum aestivum, assembly GCF_018294505.1. Lineage (NCBI taxonomy): Eukaryota > Viridiplantae > Streptophyta > Magnoliopsida > Poales > Poaceae > Triticum > Triticum aestivum. The sequence continues at coordinate 267,036,186 of NC_057794.1, forward strand.
GATAGCATCACCCATTAGCTTGGGTGCCTTAGGTGCTGGTGCAGCAACCTCTTCTTCCTCTTCCTCTTCCATAATGGAAGCCTTGCCAAGCACTCTGGCTACGGTCTTCTTGACCCTCTCCTTCCTCTTCTTGCCTTCAGCAACAACTGGCTCTTTGGGTGCAGGCTTTTCAGTTGAAGCTCTAGCCTTTGACATAGGCTGCCTGCCTGCTGGCCTTTTGATCTTCAGTCCTGGCTTTGTGCCTTGAGCTGGCTCAACTCTCTTTGATGTGGCCTCTTCCTCTGCCACATAATCTTCATCTTCAGAATCAGAAGTTCTCTTCTTCCTTTGTCTAGTGGCAGCTTTTGGCAGATTGCTTGGGGTACTTCTGCTGCCATCATCTGAAGAGCTGGAGGGACTAGTGCCCTCACTCATCACCACTTGCTGTTCTGACACATTCTGGCTGTCACTCTGATCTGACATGTTGAACAAGCTGACTGCTGACCCTGTGAACAGTTTATAGATGAGGTAGAATAGATGAGCATCACAAAATGCAGAGATTTTTGCACAAGAATGATCCAAAAACTTAGTTTTAGTTTCCCACTGAAATCATCTCGGATCTACCGATTTTTAAACTCGGTGATACCGAAGCAGTTTTGGCACCTAAACTAGTGAACTCGGTCAGACCGAGTCACAGTTCGATGGCACCGAGACTGCTAGGGTTTCACAGAGTTCCAAAATCGGTCACACCGATAAGTAATTCTCGGTCAGACCAAGTCTCACTTGTGTAATGGGATAAGCCAAATCGGTGGGACCGAGTTTTTCAACTCGGTGGGTCCGAGATGGTTTCGGCGGAAACCTAACCCTAAAATTTTCGAATCAAACCTAATCTACGAGTGCATTGACTGGATAGGAGTGTTTCAATCGTGGCAAGAATCATGATGATCACAATGTGCTAAGAATCGGATTGGAGAATAGCACAAAGATCGAGTCCATACCCTAGTTCGGCGGAGACTCGCTATGGCGGCAATGGCGGGGTAGAATTCCCGTTGACGGCGACAGAGACCAGTGACTGGAGGCTGCTGGCGGCGAGGAGACGATCCGGAGACCATGTTGGCAGAGCAGGCTATCGCACGGGCGAAGGGGTTCGGAGAAATTTCCAAAATTTTGCCCGTGACTATATATAGCCTGACCCTGTTGGTGTGACCGAGTGGAACAACTCGGTGGCACCGAGATTCATAACTACAGGTAGTTACTGAAACTCAGTGTGACCGAAAGGTTCAAATCGGTTGCACCGAGATCGAAAACCTAGATCAACTTAATGATCTCGGTAGGACCGAAAGTGGGGTATCGGTCAGACCGAGAATCATAAAGAGGTTTTGGAAGTTTAAGTCTATGACGAATCGGGGACTCCAAGCGCTCCTCACACAGAGTGGTTCGAATCTGACTTGATCAAATTTTGTGATGCAGCATGAATAGAGTTTGAGATGAGAAAAGCATAGATAGCTAGAGGAGGTTCTTAGGCATTCTTGTCCATCCACTTGGCAAAAGAAAATAAAACCAGACAATCAAAACAACAAGTAGATGTCCTCGAATGAGTAAAATATGCAACCAGCATGCTCACACAATAAGATGGCAAATGAAATATGTGACAAGGCATGCACAACCAATTCTAGCAACTATTAAGCAATTTGCGATGACTAGGTCATCTATATATGAGTATATTAACTTAGGAGTCAAGTGAGAACACTTGATCATAGGTCATACTCATCGTTTAAGCTCAAGTGGGGTTACCACTTTTACATAAAGCATTGTTGTGTTCACATCTTTAGAGTTGCTTTAGCTCAAGTCTTAGAGTAAAGCTACCCCGAGATGTGATATCCCCCCTAAGAGGGATGAACTAACCTTGGGTTTTGTCGATGATGACTTCATGTAGATGTTGAAGATGTGGATGCTCAATGTTGATGTAGATCACTTGGAGCTATCCATTTGAGTGAATTGCACTTTCAATACCTACATGGGTTAGTCCCACAAGGAACAAACAAGGATATCCATAGACATAGAGTGATGCACACACAAGATGATGTCCATGAAAACTTTTAGGTTACCTTGTCCCTTGTCTTACCAACAAGAGGGTTTGTGACTCCTTGAACTAGTGCAGGATGTGGAGGTTGATTGCACTTGTTCTTGCCAAAATGATAAGAGTGAAGTATGTTGGCGGAGTCACCCTCAAGAACTCTCTAGTTCTTCTTCTTTCGGATCCACATCATCTTGATGTGAATCCTTGGAGTTGTAGCTGTACTTGATGAAGTGGAACTTGAAGTAGTCTTGGGAATCCACTTGACTAAGGTCTTAGGAGCTTCTTCAAATGCGTCAATTTCCTCTTGAAGCTTGTCCTTGCCTTTTTGCTTGTAGTCTTGTGGTGGAAGATCATCTTGAGCTTGTGTCCCCTTGAAAGAAGTATCATACTTCTCTTGTTGAGGAACAAACTTTGTCTTGGGGTATTGATCTTCTTCCCACTCAACTCCATTGGCATTGAACTTTTGTTCAAAACCAACACCTTGATTCTTCCGGTGCATTCCTTGCTTGCGCACAATTTCCTCGAATTGCATGCTCCCGGCAAGGCTTTTGTACACTCCTTTCTCTATAATTCCCTTCAATAAGCTATTTTCTTGCTCAAGTGTAACTTGGCTAAGAGAATCATTAGTGGAATCAAGAGAACTACTTGAAGCAACAGTATTGGATTTAGCATGATCATTGTTACTGCTAGAGGAAGAATCTTTCATGTTCTTTATACTAGACTTGACTTGAGGCATGTAAGTGAAACGCTTGGCAATGTAAGAAGAACTTTTCTTGCGGAGATCATCATTGATTGCTTTTAAGAACTCATGCTCTTGCTCAAGATTGAGCTTTTCAAAGCATAATTTCTCATGAGCTCTTAAAAGTTCTCGATGATCTTCGAAGATAGTTTCATGAGCTAACTTAAGAGTGTTTAGTTCTTTAGTTAGAGCCTCAATCTTTTCCTTATCATTGTCATTCATTTTATCTTGATTAGCATGATTAATTGACGTTTCATCATAGTATTCATCACTAGAGTTGTCAACAAGCAAATCATCACCTAACAAGTCATCTTCATCACTATTGAAATCAACATACTCGGGGTGTGTTACCTTAGGACCTTTGGCCATGAAGCATCTTCCAATTCCTTCATTTGGTGAGTCAAATATGTCGTAGGAGTTGGTTGACACAAGTGCTAGACCGGCAACACCTTCATCTTGAGTATCTTCGGAGTCGGAGTGATAACTTCTCTCGGAGTGGCTGTCGGAGTCGGAGCCGGATACCCATTCACCAACATGAGCTTGATGTCTTCGTCTTGTGTAGCTCCTTGATGATTTTTCCTTCCTTTCCGAATCCTTGCTTCTCCATGAGTATCTTCATTCATAACTATCATCTCTACTCCTTCTCTCTCTTGGTGGTGATTCTTTGCTTCTTCTTTTTGGAGAATCTTCTCTTCTCTTGTAGGGAGCCGTACACTCATTGGAATAGTGCCTGGGTCTTCCACAACTGTAGCAGTTTCGCTCTCGACTAGAAGATCTTTTGTCATTGTAGGACCTTGACTTGAAGCTTCTATCTTTGCTTCTACTCTTGTAGAACTTGTTGAAGTTCTTCACCATTAAGCTCAATTCTTCATTGAAGTCTTGTTTCTCACTTGATGATGTAGGGGCTTCACATGAGGCTTTATAGGCACCACTTGATTTGTTGTGAAGTTCCTCTTTATCCTTAAGTGACATCTCATGAGCAACAATTCTTCCAATCACCTCTGTTGGCTTGAGATCTTTGTAATTGGGCATCATTTGGATCAATGTGCACACAGTATCATATTTTCCATCCAATGCTCTTAGAATCTTCTTGATGATGAATCTATCGGTCATCTCTTCACTTCCTAAGTCGGCAATCTCATTTGTGATGAGAGCAAGCCTAGAGTACATTTCAGCGACACCTTCACCATCCTTCATCTTGAACTTGTCAAGTTGACTTTGAAGCACATCCAACTTGGATTCCTTGACGGAGTCGGTACCTTCGTGCATATCAATCAAAGTGTCCCAAATTTCCTTCGAATTCTCAAGACGGCTGATTTTGTTGAATTCTTCAGGGCACAATCCGTTGAAGAGAATATCACAAGCTTGAGCATTGTATTGCAACATCTTCAACTCATCTGCGGTAGCTTTACGGTTTGGTTCTTTCCCATCAAAGAAGTCACCTTGCAAACCAACACACACAATAGCCTAAACGGCGGGGTTATGTCCAAGAATATGCATTTTCATTTTATGCTTCCAACTAGCAAAATTAGTACCATCAAAGTAGGGACCTCTACGGTGATAATTTCCCTCGCTAGACGCCATACTCTCCTAGGTTGTGAAACCAAGGCTATGACCACCAAAAGCTATGGAGATCAAAGCAAATGGAGACCAAAGCTCTGATACCACTTGTAGGATCGAAAGTATGTCTAGAGGGGGGTGATTAGACTACTCGACCAAATAAAAACTTAACCTTTTCCCAATTTTAGTTCTTGGCAGATTTTAGCTATTTTAGGACAAGTCAAGCAATCATCACACAATTCAAGCAAGCATGCAAAGAGTATATTGGCAGCGGAAAGTAAAGCATGCAACTTGCAAGAATATAAAGGGAAGGGTTTGGAGAATTCAAACGCAATTGGAGACACGGATGTTTTTCCCGTGGTTCGGATAGGTGGTGCTATCCTACATCCACGTTGATGGAGACTTCAACCCATAAAGGGTAATGGGTGCGAGAGTCCACGGAGGGCTCCACCCACAAAGGGTAATGGTTGCGCGAGTCCACACAGGGCTCCACCCACGAAGGGTCCACGAAGAAGCAACCACCCACAAAGGGTCCACAAAGAAGCAACCTTGTCTATCCCACCATGGCCATCGCCCACACAGGACTTGCCTCACTAGCGGTAGATCTTCACGAAGTAGGCGATCTCCTTGCCCTTACAAACTCCTTGGTTCAACTCCACAATCTTGTCGGAGGCTCCCAAGTCACACCTAGCCAATCTAGGAGACACCACTCTCCAAGAAGTAACAAATGGTGTGTAGGTAATGAACTCCTTGCTCTTGTGCTTCAAATGATAGTCTCCCCAACACTCAACTCTCTCTCATAGGATTTGGATTTTGTGGAAAGAAGATTTGAGTGGAAAGCAACTTGGAAAGGCTAGAGATCAAGATTCATATGGTAGGAATGGAATATCTTGGTCTCAACACATGAGTAGGTGGTTCTCTCTCTCAGAACATATGAGTTGGAATGGTGTATGTGTTCTGATGGCTCTCACTTCGAATGAAGAGGAGGTGGAGGGATATATATAGCCTCCACACAAAATCCAACTGTTACACATAGTTTTCCAATCTCGGTGGGACCGAATCAACAAACTCGGTCGGACCGAAAATGTAAACCTAGTGACTGTTAGAGATTTTCGGTGGGACTGACATGCAACTCGGTAGGACCGATATGGTTAGGGTTTGGGCATAACATAATCTCGGTGAGACCGATTACACAAACTCGGTGAGACCGAATTTGGTAATTAGCTAACCAGAGAGTTGGTCAGGCAAACTCGGTGGTACCGATTTGCTCTTTCGGTGAGACCGAAAAGTTACAAAGGGGAAACACTGAATTTACATTGCAATCTCGGTGGGACCGATTCGCTCTTTAGGTGAGACCGAAAAGTTACGAAAGGGAAATAGAGAGTTTGCAATCCCATCTCGGTAAGACCGAGATCCCTATCGGTAGAACCGAATTGCTAGGGTTTGGCAGTGGCTTATGACAAGTGAAACTCGGTGGCGCCGGATAGGAAGAATCGGTAGGACCGAGTTTGGCTTAGGGTTTAGGTCATATGTGGATATGGGAAAGTAGTTGAGGGTTTTGGAGCATATCACTAAGCACATGAAGCAAGAGGCTCATTAAGCAACACCTCATCCCTCCTTGATAGTATTGGCTTTTCCTAAAGACTCAATGTGATCTTGGATCACTAAAATATAAAATGAAGAGTCTTGAGCTTTTGAGCTTGAGCCAATCCTTTGTCCTTAGCATTTTGAGGGTTCCACTTTCACATCCATGCCATTCCAATCATTGAGCTTTCCTGAAATAATCATCTTGGAATAGCATTAGCTCAATGAGCTATATGTTGTTATGAATTACCAAAACCACCTAGGGATAGTTGCACTTTCATGTATTCTGCCAGCATACAGTTTTACATTCAAGTAGTGTTTTTTACACTGTTGTCCTGTCGTATCCCTAGCTCTTACATCATACTCCCTTCGCCCGGATTACATGTTGCAGAAATGGATAAAACTGGATGTATCTAGAACTGAAATACGCCTAGACCCATCCATTTATTTCCGGATGGAGGGAATACATGTCAATATGTCATGCCTTTCTACTCTTCAGTACCTATTCCATCTCTGCTGTAGCATGTTTTATAATTGAAGCACCATTCTTCTATATAAGGCATGCAAGGGGAAGACGGCTATGTTAGAATCTGAAGGGTTACAAACCAGGTCTTTAAAAGATCCAAATGCCAGGAGATAATAAACCAACTCCAGTTTTCATAGATACTGCTCCAGCACACAGAAACCCAACTCCCACTGATAATAAGCAGGTTCCAGTGGCCAAAGAACTAGTCTGCTCCAGCCCAGCAAAAATATGTCAACTCATTCTAAGAAGCATGTTCGTATCCCCGCATCATGAAATTTTATTGCATTCTGATCATATTTTCTACATGTTTCTTACCCATCTCTCTTTTAGAAAATAAGGTTAAACGATAGAAGATTCCGTCCATTGGGATCGTATTCGAAGAAAGTATCTTGCGCGAATTCTTTGTGCTCCAATGGTGATGTAAGTACCTGCTGTATATCACTATATTTTTACATCAACATGTATTTTGTTAATCGGTGTGAATCCAACCTTTATGTGATCTAAATTCAGTTGTAGCAAAATGTTAAAGGCGACAATGTTGATTTTTGTAAGGAAAATTGCCTGGTAGTTTTGCATACTGAGCTGCATGAGTGTACTATCTCATATCATGCACATTACTGAATCGTAGTGCTGCTCTGGTTGCCCATTCATTCATTGTGTCAATGTTGCTTTCATATTACCTTGCCTAGCTGATGATAGATGTGCCATATTGTGTTAATTTGGTGTAGGCTAGTGTGGTCTGGTTGCCCAAATGTTCGTTGTGTCAATTTTGTTTTCCTATTATCTGACCCGGCCAATGATCGCAATGCTAGTGTGTTAATTTGGTGCAGGCTGCTGAAGATAAGAAGACAAACTCTGAAAATAGCAAGGCAACCCCATTGTTTCTTTCCAATAAATCTAGGCCAGGTAATATGGCAATAACTCATGATTAATCTGTTCGGTTCCCCTCCTAATTTATGTTATGATGCAGTGGTCGAGACACTCTCCACTATCAATAATACAAGCCTGCCCAAATCGCCATCTGAATCTGTTCAGTTTCCTCTGTCTTGAATGGAATGGAAAAAATGTATGTTTGTGAACCAATTAATGACTGAAGCAATGATGGAAATGGTGGAGGAATCAGAGCTGCACATTCGTGCGCAACAACAACTAATCAATGTTTTCAGAGACAGTGTAGCAAAGCAGCAAGAACTTGTCCACATGCTTATGGGCGTCATCCACGCAGAGGTTGCAGATTGTGACGTTGTATATCATTAGGTTCTGTTCATTTATTTGCACTAGCATCAATCTTTGATTTCCCAGTGGATGTAATTTCCTATAATATATGCTGGATGTGCAACGTTTTTCCCTGTATGACGTACCTTTGCTTGATCGATTTTGGTCCTGTGCATAATTGGTCGACGTAATGTGCTCAAATTATCTAAGTGGGCCTAAATACATGTACGAACTTTGGTGGGCCCATTAAGTTAATGGGCCGTTACCAGGCCGAAAGTTAATGGTCGGCCCTCTTACCTCCTAGGTCGTTAACAGGTCGACGTCGAAGCGGGAAACAGGTGGGCCCATTTGATTTCACGGGCCGTTAACAAACCGTTACTAAGGTCAGGCTACATATGGTTCAACTATACTGTGGGCCTTTAGCAGGCTGAAAGAGACAACGGGCTCGTACTGGACCATGAAGAGCATGGGCCGCTAAGAGGCTGAAAGTCAGGTCGTACTGTAAATGGCCCAACTGTGTTGTGGGCCTTTAGTAGGCTGAAAGAGAAACCGGGCTGGTATTGGACCATGAAGAGCATGGGCCGTTAAAAGGCCAAAACTCAGGTCCGACTACAAATGGCCCAAATCATTTATGGGGACGTCAACAGATTGAAAGACACACCGGGTCAGGAATTGGCCCAACTCTTAAATGGGTCGCTAAAAGGCCAAAACTAAGGTCCGACTACAAATGGCACAACTCATTTATGGGCCGTCAATAGGCTGAAAGACACACATGGCCGGAAATTGGCCCAACACTTAAATGGGTCACTAAAAGGCTGAAAGATGTACATCCTGAAAATCGGCCTATCCCTTGAATGGGCCGTTAACAGGCCGAAATCACATCGGGCTGATATCGAGCCCAAATATATAGTGGGCTGTGGGCTCGAATTGATGATGGGCTGCAATGGTGTCAAATCTTAGTGGGCCGTTGACGGGCTGAAGTGGCACATCTCGTATGGGCCGTGGGCTTAAATGGACCTGACACAAGTAGGCCTTATATGGGTCGGCCTGCTAATTTTTACTGGGCTGACCTTGTTCACCGGAATGGGCCACTGTTGGGCCGTGCCACGTGTTGACCTATCATAGGCGCCTCCTGTCCAATGAATGGATGACATCTGTCCTAACAGTTAGCCAACACGCGTTTCCTCTGGCCAATGAGAATTTTACACGTGGAAAATCCTCATTGGTCCGGGCTGTTAGCGGGTTATCAGATCCAAAACCGGACCCGATAGCTTAACGGTGTTCTGTTACGGTGGATGCCACGTGTCGATCACCCTTGACGAAAGAACTTCCATGACATGCGATTTGTCATCATGGAAGTGGACACTTCCGTGATGATAATTTTGGTAATGTCATGGAACACTTCTACGATAGCACATGTATGACTATCTTGATTCTTTCATAAATTTGTCATGGATGTACATGCATGATAGAAAACGTGACCTACTGTGACAAACACGTATCATCACAGAAGTGTATTTTTTTGTAGTGTTGGTGTGCCTTTGTGGTAACACCCACCTCTCTAAACAGTGACGTAGCTTCCCTCCAAGGAAGTGAACATCGGCATACATCCTCGTCTCTCGGAGTTGCGGTTATTTCTAACCCTAACTCCCTACTTGTGGTCACTTTTCTCTTAGTCTTTACTTATATCATATTGTGCTTGCTTGCTCACATACTTGTGTTACTTGCTTACCTTGCTTAGCTCTTAGCATCTTACTTGCAATTGTTAGGCTCATTTTCATATTCCGCATTATTGCCTAAAATTTCTAAGTAACAATTAAAATTTGTAATTGTACCTATTCACCCCCTCTAGGTCCATCTCGATCCTTTCAATTGGTATCAGAGCCTCGTGCTCTATTCTTGTGGCTTAACCGCCCTATAGTGAGATGAACCCCGATGGGACTTCCCTTGTTGCGGCTCGGAAGGATAAGGGCACTGCTTCTTTGGAAGTCAAGTCCTTCACTTCTGAGGATCCGAAACGAGCCCTTTCTAAGAAAAAGTAGGAGGATGATGCTTCTCTTGAGGCCTTGGTGTCGGTGTCAAAACCGGCGAATCTCGGGTAGGGGGTCCTGAATTGTGCATCTAAGGTTGATGGTAACAGGAGGCAGGGGACACGATGTTTTACCAGGTTCGGGCCCTCTTGATGGAGGTAATACCCTATGTCCTGCTTGATTGATATTGATGAATATGAGTATTACAAGAGTTGATCTACCACGAGATCGTAATGGATAAACCCTAGAAGTCTAGCCTGTATGACTATGGTATTGAGTATATCCTATTCGGATTACACCCTCTGGTTTATATAGATGCCGAGGGGATCTAGGGTTTACATAGAGTCGGTTACATGAGATGGAATCTTCATAGTTGTTCGCCAAGCTTGCCTTCCATGCCAAGGAGAGTCCTATCCGGACACGGGTGTAGCCTTCGGTCTTCATATCTTCATAGCCCATCAGTCCGACCGATAGATAATAGGCCGGACGCCCGAGGACCCCTTAGTACAGGACTCCCTCAGTAGCCCCTGAACCTGACTTCAATGACAAGGTATCCGGCGCGTAGTGCTATCTTCAGCATTGCAAGGCAGGTTCCTCCTTCCGAACTCCCGAATAGTCTTCAGACAAATTGATTGTGTCTGAACCCGCACCCCACACAACCATAGAGAGAATATAATAACACACGAGTCCCATCCGCTGACAATTTTAGTAATTTGACGTCATGCCTGTCCAGTTATAATTTTGAACTGCTTTTTGCCCCATGTTTCGAGATGCGGTTGTTGTTGGCACGTCTTATCAAAGCAGAGATCATGTCGCCTTACATGGGATTCTCATCAATACGGGCGTGGGTAACCCAACCGTGCCGTTTACACAGCCTTGGGAGCAGGTGAATTTAAAGGCGAATAGGGGGCACTCGATATTCACCGCCCTTATAAGGAGATAAGATTCCTCTTTCTCCCCCCACGCTTTCCTCCTACCTCTCCATCCTTGAGCTCCAGCGCCCAAGTTCTCATTCCCCTTGTCTCGAGAAAGCACTCAACCATGTCCGGATCCAGAGGTCAAGGCAGGTGGATGGCCTCCTCCGTTAAGGAGGAGAACATCGCCGAGCTTTGGGCGGCCGGGTACCTGGCGAAGGAAATCGCCCACCGTCTTCCAGCCCAAGGACAGATCATCCCCACACCGAAGCCCAATGAGAGGGTAGTGTTCATCCCCCACTTCCTCCGTGGGTCAGGGTTTCCACTCCACCCCTTTGTCCGCGGGATTATGTTCTACTATGGGATAGATTTCCACGATCTATCCCCGAACTCCTTCCTCAATATCTCAGCGTTCATCGTCATGTGTGAGGCTTTCCTCCACATCCACCCCACTTTGGGTCATGGCTCAAAACCTTCAACGTGAATCCCAAGGTGGTGGATGGATAGCACGTAGAGTGCGGGGGCACAATGGTGAGCAAGCTCATCAATGTTTCTTGGCCAAAAGGCACATTCATTGAATCTGTCAAGGAATGGCGGAAGCTATGGTTCTATATCACCGAACCCTGCGATGCCACCTGGACCGCAGTTGTCAAATTCAACCCCGGCGCTCCCATGCGGCTCACCTCTTGGGTCGAGAAGAGCCCAAACTGGTGTTCGTCAGACAAGCTGATTGCGCTGCAAACGCGCATCCAAAGCATGATCGATAGGGATATCAAGCTCGTCGACATAATCCAAGTGTTGCTGGTGCGCCGAATCCTCCCCTGCTAGAGCCAAAGCCGTCCTCTATGGGACTTCAAACCGAAGAAACACCATACCTTGGTGAGGCTCTTCGAAACGACTCGTGAAGATGCCTGGAAGTTGATTTTCAAGGGCAACGAGATACCGACGGCCACCGATTCGAATTGCGGCCACGACATAAATCACCTCCCCAACGAGGTACATTATTTTTAACACATCCCTTACTTGCTTGTTCCAGGGGTGATATCTAATGCTTTCATTACCATTGCTTTTTTAGTACTAGTTGAAGCAGGCGAAGAAGATTCGATGTACGGCTCCCCTGCCCGGAGAGCCAGTCACTCCGCGTTTAGCGAAGATGCTAGAGCCGACGCCTCACAAGGCACCAGAGAAGAAGGCCACAGGAAAGGCCAAGGGGGTCTGGAGTGGCCCCCGCCGCAAGGGCACGTCGGACACGGCGTCCGAAGACAAGGCCCATTCCCCCGCCGCCGAAGACAGCGCGGATGAGGAGGAGAGCGACTCTCCCCCCGACGGGGGGAGGAAGAAGAGGGCGACCTCCACAACTCTGGAGGTGGAGACGCCTAAAAGGGGAAAGGCTCCCTAGCGGGTAAATCCACATGGGACGTTGATGACAGTCCGGAGAGATGCCCCAACGCTAAGCCTCGGGCCGCATCGTAAGTACTAATACCTTATCCTCCCATAAAGTTTCTCCTCCTCATGGTATTGAAACGATTGGCAAATGTTATTGTAGTCCGGCCCACAATATCTCCCATCGATCCTCGTCGGGAGGCTCGTTGGATTCCAAGGCAATGGCCCAGCGACTCCCTGCCGGACGCACACTCCCCCAAGACCAAGGAGGATGCTGAGGTGCTATCCCGAAGGACTGTCTCTGGCGGGGGAGAGGCTCAAGAGGCGCCCGAAGGCGAAACCCCCGTCGCCGGACACCAAGGGGACTCAATCCCCAATGAGACTGGCAGGGAGGGCCGTACACAGTTCAGCCCTCAACTGGACTCAATTCCGGAGACCGAGGCAGCTCTGGAATCCAGCACACACCCTCCTTCAAAAGAAGGGGGAATGCCTGTTCCGCCGGTGGCCCCTGTCCAACCAGGGGCACTGGATAACCTGCTGGAGGCGCTTCCATTATGGATGAGCACCGTGCCCTTATGGGCGTGGTGATTGAAAAGGTTCAGTCCGCCAAGGGTGGATTAACCGAAGCCTGTAGCAGCATGCTGATAGGTTTTGAGGTAAGAGACGCCGAACAAGGAGGAAATCCCAGTGTAGACCAGTAGCCCTTGAGACACAGTCCGATGTTCGGAAACAAAAAGCCGGACAGAGGATCAATCTCGTTTTAATAGGAAACTAACTTAATTTTTCTGAAATGCAGGTGTCGTTGCTAGTCGCGGCCTCGCATACTGCCGAAGTTTCTGTACCGAAGCAGAAACTGGCGGAGGCCGAGGAGGAGCTTGGCCAAGCAAAGAGGCAGCTCCAGGAGAAACAAGGTAAGCAATAACCTATTATATATTCGAAAAGAAGAAAATTTTATGCGATGACCAAAATGCCATGATTTGTACAGAAGTGACGACCGGGGTCGAGGCCCTGAGAAAGGCCCTGGCCGAAGCCGAGGGGAAGGCTGTCCAACAGCAAGCCGCCCGTAAGAAGCTCAAGGCCCGGGTCGGGGAGGTCCAGCAGGAGCTCCAAGACGTGGTGAAGAAGTGTGAAGCTTTGGAGCATGAGGCGTCGGCTCGAGAGGCCGAACTTACCAAGGCTCGTCAAAGCTCAGAGGCCGCATGGAATGAGGCCCGGGACGCTCTCTAGGAGATCTAGGAGGCGAAGAAGATCGCAGCGGGTAAGGCATTTAACATGCGAAGCAAGTATGTGGAGAGGAAGTACCTTTTACTAACCCGTATTCGGAGTTGCCCAGGGGCTTTTGTGGATCTACCGCGCAGTGTATCTGATGCTGCGGAGTTCTTCCGAGCCAGGGAAGGGGATTCTTTGGAGAAGCTATTCTGGTCGCAGTATGCTGTGCCAGAACATCCGGTGGCCTTTTCCGATCAACTAAAGCAGTTGGTCGAGCTGCATAGGGTGGCCGAACTGGCCATGAAGGATTTCATAATCTGATTATGGCCAACTGAAGCTATACCTAGTAATTATTTCGGCCTTGTGAAGCGGGTGGTGGAGGCTTGTCCGCGGCTAGACATCATCAAGCGACCAGTCTGCATCGAGGGTGCCCGCATGGCCTTCGCTCGTTGCATGATGTGGTGGGCGAAGATGGATGCCGTCGAGGTGGCTAGGGGACCGCCGGAGGGCAGGGAGCACCTTAGACCTGAGCGATATTTTGCGGATGTCCTGGAGGGGTCTCGACTTGTAGCAACACAGTGCGGGCAGGACGTTATTCTCGAATGAATACATCCTTGTTTTGCCTTGTATGAACAAATCCGCCTTGTAATATATAATTTTTATTATGTTTTGATTGTTTCCTCCTATGCGGCCGTGTTGTATTAAATTTGAGGGTTAACCAGTCGTCGGCTTCAGCCCTCGCGTAGGTATTACGGAGGTGTTCGGGGTGGAATCTAAACAATCTTGATCCAATTATATGGTCCTTGAAGGAGTTATTTAGTGCAACGAACCAGGCAACCAGACTATACGGCTTGAACACCCTCACTTAGCCATAGGAGTTTTATAATAAAATATAGGCGCAGCCCCTGGTATATGAACCAGAGTGCTGTCAGCGTCTGATCGGGAAGTACCGATCCTTCATGAAATGCGGAAAAATCTCCAACGATTTGAGATCTCTGAATAGCTGACCAGCTCTCACCGCATCATGACAGTCAGTTTTTGGCTTTCTCTACTGAGGTGCTCATCCGGTTTAGACCAGGACACATTCACAGTAGTTATCCCTTTACTACCCTAGCTGATGTAGCGGAACATAGGGTAGGAAGCACAGGAGCCAGGCAACCCAACTATTGACCAAAGACATGATCCGGAGCCAATGCATATAATGCTAAATTAGGGGTGCCGAACTATACTTATAGAAAGTGTTTGGACTTTTGTTGCTATAGTGTAAGGTGCTATAAAGCCCCTGGCAAACGTCAAACGTACCAAAGTGCACGGGTGCTACCTGATGGGGTTATCCACAGGGAATCTGAAAAAGAAAAGAGAGAAAGAAAATAGAAAAGACATAAAGGTGAAAAGCTGGGATCCTAAAGCTCCAGCTACAAACTGTTTTCATTGTAATGTAATTAGTACGTCAGGGCGCATTGATACAAATAGTGCAATAAGCAATAGGCTATTTAACATGCCGGAACCAGGGGAGAGCTGCATATGGGACCTGGAAAACATGTAGAGTTTATCGTTAATGGAATCACCTAAAAAGTTCCCCATATGTCCGCGCTTCTCGCCGTCTTGGTGTATTTATCCTACAAGAGGACCGATGGCCAGACCCCTCGATGGGGCCTGTGGGATTGAGACCTGAAAGAAAAACAAGTAAAAGTGAAAGTATGTGTTTATCCGATGTCAGTTGAGCCGTGCCATGGATCACAAGTTATCTGTGCCTCCGTTAATGCCCACGGAATTTTGAGTGCGTAGTTATGTACGCGTGGCACGAATGCCACCACTTGATCGGGACTGAGACGGAGGTCAGATTGCTAGTCGAGCTCCTGACGAGCCGAGCTCTCCTGCTGCAGAGTAGTTCGGACCCTCTTAAGGGTGTCCGCGGGCTCGGCAGCCGAATGAAGGTTCTGCTTGAGAAGGCCGCTTTGTACTTCTGCTGCTAGGGCAGCTGTGTGCTCTTCTGTACGGAGAGAGCGTTCCGTATTGCCATTGACTGTTATGACGCCGCGTGGACCGGGCATCTTGAGCTTGAGATAAGCATAGTGTGGTACTGCGTTGAATTGAGCAAACGCAGTTCGTCCGAGTGGTGCATGGTAGCCGCTGCGGAATGGGACGATATCGAAGATTAACTCCTCGCTTCTGAAGTTGTCCGGAGATCAGAAGACAACCTCTAATGTGATTGAGCCCATACAACGGGCCTCTACACCTGGTTTGACTCCTTTAAAGGTAGTCCTTGTAGGCTTGATCCTTGATGGGTTAATGCCCATTTTCCGCGTTGTATCCTGATAGAGCAGATTGAGGCTGCTACCACTATCCATAAGGACGCGAGTCAGGTGAAACCCGTCAATTATTGGGTCTAAGACTAGTGCGGCTGAGCCCCCGTGACAAATACTAGTCGGATCGTCCCGATGATCGAAAGTGATCGGGCACGAAGACCATGGATTGAATTTTGGGGCGACTGGCTCTATCGCGTAGACGTCCCTAAGCGCATGCTTGCGCTCCCTCTTGGGGATGTGGGTGGCGTATATCATGTTCACCATTTTGACCTGGGGGGGAAACTTCTTCTGTCCCCCTGTGTTCGGCTGCCGTGGCTCTTTGTCATCGTCCTCGCTTTGCGATCCTTTTTCCCTATTCTAGGTATTTAATTTTCCGGCCTGTTTGAAAACCCAGCACTCTCTATTTGTATGATTAGGAGGCTTGTCGGGGATGCCGTGAATCTGGCATGGACGATCAAGTATGCGGTCCAAGCTGGATGGGCTCGAATTGTTCTTTTGGAACAGCTTCTTCCGCTGGCCGGACTTAGAGCCACTGAATCCGGCGTTAACCGCCGTATCCTCGGTGTTGTCACCGCTATTTCGGCGCTTGTATCTATTGCGTCGAGACTTGTCTTTGTTATTTTTGACTTCAGGGGTGCCAGCGTCGCTTGCATTGTTTTTACTACGAGCCAACCAACTGTCCTCGCCCCCACAAAAGCGGGTCATTAGTGCCGTGAGGGCCTCCATGGATTTTGGCTTTTCTTGGCTGAGGTGGCAAGCGAGCCATTCGTCGCAGATGCTATGTTTGAAAGCTGCTAGAGCTTCAGCGTCCGGACAGTGAATGATTTGGTTCTTTTTAGTTAGGAACCTTGTCTAGAATTTCCTGGCGGACTGTCCGGGTTGCTGGACTATATGGCTTAAGTCATCAGCGTCCGGAGGTCGAACATATGTACCTTGGAAATTATCGAGGAAAGCCTCTTCCAAGTCCTCCCAACTGCCAATGAAATTGTCAGGCAGACTATTTAGGCAATGCCAAGTAGGCCCCTTGAGTTTGAGAGGAATGTATTTGATGGCGTGGAGGTCATCTCCGCGTGCCACATGGATGTGGAGAATGAAGTCTTCGATCCACACCACGGGATCCATGGTCCCATCGTATGATTCTATGTTCACGGGCTTGAATCCTCATCAGTGAAGCAATGAGGGTGTGTGGGGCCTCTGTATCGGGCCGTATCATGACGCAGCTTTGATGAAGTCTGTCTGTGGTGTTCAGCCTGCGCATGACTGGGTTTGTCATGTCCGAATAGGTGGCTGTTGTCACGTGTCGAGGTGCGTCCTTGTGATCCGTAGATTGATCTGGTAGGTCCTGCTTTATTGTTCAGGTTCTGCCGGAGGTCATATGTATGCCGTGGGTGAATTTACCTTTGCCTGAGTGACGAGGCGGGGAGGGCTGGTGTTCGGCATGGATTGCCGTTTTGTCCCGGCCACGCGGTGGCCGGTCAGCCGCATTGTACGACGGTGGTATATACCCCGGTGCCTCCTCATTGAACTGAGGTAGCAATTTACGCTTTGGGTAGCTTTTGGTTGGGCGCTTGAGGCCGTATTCTTCAGCTGCTAGGACATCAGTCCATTTATCATTGAGCAGATCTTGGTCAGCTTGAAGCTACTGCTGCTTCTTTTTCAGGCTCCTTGCAGTGGCTTTAACTGGCGCTTGAAGCGCTCCTGCTCAAGAGGTTCCCCAGGCACAATGAAATCCTCGGTGCCAATGCTCGCCTCATCCTTGGAGAGCGGGAGGTAACTATCGTCCTCTGAATCTTTATGCCTGGCCTGTCTAACATGGATAATCTGCTCACCTTCCCGTTCATCTTGTTCGTTTGTTATGTCGACGGGGTCTTCATTGTTTTCGGCACCTTCCGGAGTGTCATCTTCTCCTGTGCCGGTGTTGCTATCTTTACTGCGTCGTGACTTAGAGCGGCGCCACTGACGCCGGCGCTTGGACTGTATTTCGGAAGGTTTATCCTCAACTTGGTCTTCCTTGTCCTCGCCGCTGTTTTCCTTTGGTGCATCCACCATGTATACGTCACACGAGGAAGTGGCCGTCCAGCGTCCGGTGAACGGCGGGTTTTCAGCCTCTTCTTCTCCGACATCGTCGTTTATACCGTCGATGTCTTCAGAGTCGTAATCAAGCTCGTCGGTCAAATCCTCGACCGTGGCTATGAAGTGGGTGGTGGGTGGGAAGCAAAATTCTCCATCGTCAGCCCCTAGTTCGAGCCGGATATAGTTTGGCTAAGAGTCCTCCGCCAAGGATAGACTTTTTAACAAGTTTAGCACATCGTCTAGAGGCGAGTGCTGGAAGATGTCTGCGGCACTGAATTCAAAGATCGACAAACGATCAAGCTCGGCGTCCGCAGGCTCGCGTGGTTCAGAACCTACAGCCGGAGACGAGTTCGGTGTTCCGGTGGCATAGGCATCGAGTGAGACCAGGTCCATGTGCGGGTCCAACGCCGTGGGATCTGCGGCCTCTGTGGTGGGGTTAATCTTCCCGTCTTTGGATGACGCGGCCTGATCTGGCTCTAGGGCCAGAGCGGTTACAGGAGCAATCTCCTGGATGTGGCCCGATGACAGATTTAGGTCATGATCATCGAGGTGATCAGGAGCAACTACTGTGGTATTGAATCCGGCAAAGATCAAGTCTCCACGGATGTCCGTGATGTAGTTCAAGCTCCCGAATCTGACCTGATGGCCAGGGGCGTAGCTTTCGATCTGCTCCAGATGGCCAAATGAGTCGGCCCGCAGTGCGAAGCCACCAAACATGAAGATCTGTGCGGGGAGGAAAGTTTCTCCGCAGACAGCGTCGTTATTGACAATTGAAGGAGCCATCAAACCTTTCAGCGATAGCACAATGGAAGTCTCAATGAAAGCACCAATGTCGGTGTCAAAACCGGCGGATCTCGGGTAGGGGGTCCCAAACTGTGCGTCTAAGGTTGATGGTAACAGGAGGCAGGGGACATGATGTTTTACCCAGGTTTGGGCCCTCTTGATGGAGGTAATAACCTATGTCCTGCTTGATTGATATTGATGAATATGAGTATTACAAGAGTTGATCTACCACGAGATCGTAATGGCTAAACCCTAGAAGTCTAGCCTGTATGACTATGATATTGAGTATATCCTATTCGGACTACACCCTCTAGTTTATATAGACACCGGGGGGATCTAGGGTTTACATAGAGTCGGTTACATGAGATGGAATCTTCATAGTTGTTCGCCAAGCTTGCCTTCCACGCCAAGGAGAGTCCTATCCGAACACGGGTGTAGCCTTCGGTCTTCGTATCTTCACAGCACATCAGTCCGGCCCATGGATAACAGGCAGATGCCCGAGGACCCCTTAGTCCAGGACTCCCTCACTTGGTCCAAATGAGGTTAGCCACATTAACCATGATGCTCGCACCGCTTTTGGGTGGTGCGGCCTCGAGGCCAACTCTGCCTACCCCTTCACTTGGCCAACAACCTCCTAGCAATGATTAATCTAGTGTTCCATGGCTTTATGCTAGACCTCAAGTTGAGAAACCTAAATATAATCCTCAAGGCAAACCTCCTTTACTTGATGACACTACCGATTTTGCCTTGTGGAGAGTTTCTATGTAGGATCATCTTCGATATGGAAATGATGAGATGTTGGACATCTTGGAATATGGTTACCAAGTTGTTGATCCAAAGAATCTTACCCAAGAGATATATATGACAAGAATCTCAACGATACCACAACCATGTGCATAAGGAGAGGTATGACTGACAAGCAAAGGATACCATACATACACATCAGAAATGCCAAGGAATTATGGGATGGCATTGTGAGGAACAAGACCAATACCTCCACTCTCCGGCTTGCTCAATATGAAATTGCCAAAGGTCAATTGCAGAACTTTTGTATGGAAAAAGGTGAATCCCCCATGCAGCTCCTTGATTGTCTCATGACTCTCACCACTGATATTGATTCTTGTGATTGTGACAATACACAAGATGGATTCAACTTGACTAAGCGGTTTCTCGTGGACAAGTTACGTCATGCTCTTGCTCCATATCATCACCAAATGGTGTGGGACATAAGACAACATCATGGATTTAAGGAAATGACTCTGGATGACAACATATCCACTTTCCAACTATTCGAAGAATCAAAGGCAAATGCTACAAAACATCTTGCCATTCATGTACCTCAACATCAAAGATTAATCTTGCTTTGAAGGACAAGCATGTATGTGAGAAAGAGCAAAGTGAAGAAGAAGAAGAAGATAATGATGATGAAGATGGTGATGATATTGACTCCAATGAGAGACCTTCATATGAAGACATTGCCCTCTTTGTCAAGAAGTTTAGCGCGGGAAAATTCAAGGGAAGATTCCAGAAGAAGACATTGAGAAAATGCTACAACTATGAAGAAACCAACCACTTCTCAAACGATTGCCCTTATGAGAAGAGAGAAGATAAACCAAGGTTTCCCAAGACCTTTCCTAATAAGAAGTTGCCAAATCCTTTGAACTCCAAACTCAAGAAGAGAGATGGGAAAGCAATGGTTGCTCATGAGGAATCCGAACCGGATGATGTTAGTGGTGTTGCAGGAGTAGCTCAATATTCTCAAAACACTTTGAGGCTAGTCAACAAGAGTGGTGATGTTGTCACCTACAACTATATGAAAGACTACAAGGGCAATGCTCACAAGTGCCTAATGGAAAAGGCCATGGTAGAAGATGGAGAGGACCAAAACTCTCCTGATAAGGTCAAGGTAACTCCACGATCAAACCCTCCTATTTCCACTTCTTCTACTCCTTGTGATGAGTATCTTGATGCGGAGGATAATTATGGTGATGATGATATATATGATCCTATGCTTGCTAAACTAAATAAGTTCATGTGCGCCCTCAAAGGAAAGAAGCTCACTATGTTTCATATGCTTATGGAGATGGTGAGTAAGCACACCATCACCATTAAGGAACGCGAAGCCCTCGTCACCGAGGAAAAGGAAAAATATGAAATCCTTGAGCAGAAAGTCCAATATGAGGACGCACAAAATGATGAACTATGCTTGAAAATTGGTGCAAACATTGATGTTCATGCTAAAGAACTTTCCTCCTTGAAAATGGCTAAGGACTCTTGCGAGCAGTTGATGAATGATAAAAGTAAGCTTGTGAAATATCATGATTCTCTCTCTAAGGATTGTGAGATTCTATCCGCGTCCCTCAAGACTAAGGAAGAAGAGCTCACTCTTCTTACAAAGAGTTTTGAGACGCTCAAGCTTACTTATCTTGAAACTCTAGCCAAAGCTTACTCTTCTCCTATTATCAATGTTGATGCTTGTACTACTAACTCTAGTGGTGACCTAGCATCTATTCTTGAGGAGAATCTTTCTAAAGGCACAACTCGAGAGAGGAATCATGACATGTGCTCAAGGACAAAAGAACCTTAATGAGGTATTGAGCCAACACAATGAGGTGTTTTCCAAGGAAGGGCTCGAGTTTGACCCAAGCACAAGCAAGAAGAAGACGTCTTCTCAAAAGTGCACCACCCCTCTTAAAGAAACATTTGTACGAGAAGGGCACAAGGTTAATGGTAAGGTTGTGAGCGGGAAGGCCACAAGGGGCATGCCCACTCTCAACAAGCCAAAAGAGTTCATGCCTCCATCCTATGTACTTCGTAAAACTAAGGATGGGGAAGTTTATGCGAAATTTGTTGGACCTTGTAATGCATTCCGATTTTATGCTATTTGGGTCCCTAAGACCCTTGTGACTAACTCGAGAGGTCCCATTGCAAAATGGGTGCCTCTAACCAAGTCATAATTGTGTGTAGGTTGCTTTCTCTAGTGGAGTCAAATGGGTGATCGATAGTGGATGTACCAACCATATGACTGGAGATAGCAAATTACTTTATGATTTCATGGAAGCTATTCAACCATTTATGAGCATTCTCTACAAAAAATACACTTCCGTGATGATACATGTTTGTCATAGTAGGTCACGTTTTCAGTCATGCATGTACATCCATGACAATTTTATGACAGAATGAAGATAGTCATACCTGTGCTGTCGTAGAAGTGTTCCATGACATTACCAAAATTATCATCACGGAAGTGTCCACTTCCTTGACAATAAAAGCCGCGTCATGGAAGTGCTTTCGTCAAGGGTGACCAACACGTGGCATCCACCGTAACGGGTCGCCGTTAAGCTATCGGGTCCGATTTTGGATCTGATAACCCGCGAACAACCACGACCAATGCCGATTTTCCACGTGTAAAATTCTCATTGGCTGACAGAACCACGTGTCAGCTCTGCATTGGCACAGGTGTCACTCATCCAATGGGCGAGATGTGCCTATGATATGTTGACATGTGGACCAGCCCAAAAGTGGCCCATAAAGATTTAATGTGTCGACCCAACTAAAGGCCCACAAGATTTTGCGGACCAAAATGGGCCGGCCCAGCTAAAGGCCCACAAGATTTGCATACCATAATGGGCCGGCCCAGCTAAAGGACCACAAGATTTTGTGGACACTAGTGGGTCGGCCGGTTAACAGGCTGCCATGTTTTGGGCCAAATGCCGGCCCATATTTGATCCGGTCCATTAACAACCTGCCATGTTCTGGGCTAATAAAGGCCCATATAAGATCCGACCCGTTAATAGCCTACCACGTTCTGGGCCATATTACGGCCCAGATCAGATCCAGCCCTTTAAGAGGATTTGGGCTAAATTATGGCCCATATCAGATTCGGCCCGTCAACTGGACGCTGTGCTTTTGGGCCCACTTGAGGCCCGGTCAGGATTTCTGTTTGCTAAAGGCCCATTTAGTAATACAGCCTAATATTAGTTTTGGCTTGTTAAAGGCCTGTTTAACATTTTGACCATATATTTTTTCGTCCTGTTAAAAGCCCGTCATATAGTTGTGCCTAACTATGGCCTGCTTTGCATCCGGCCTGCTCATAGCTGATAATCTGATTGGGCCAAACAAGGACCGAGACAATTTTGGCATGTTAACAACCCGTGATGTGATTGGCACTATCATGGGCCGAGGTCTATTTCGGCCTGCTGTCGGCCCGTGAGCTGTTCGGCACGTTTCAGACCCAACCTACTTTTCAGCCTACTAAAAGCCCATTGAATTTTCTTGCAAAAATAGGGCCGGCGGTTTACTCGGCCTATTAAAGGCCCGAAACTACTAGTGGGCCATTTTACAGTTAGGCCTGTTAATGGACCAAGATGACTGAGCCCATGATGCGGATCACACATAGTGATTTGCATGACAGCCCGATTATGTACCGTAATTTTACAGTTTGGCTGGTTTACTGCGAAGGCAGGATATATATACAGCAAAATAACTGCAACATCATGAATAAGAAAAAAATTAGACTATACAATAAAGATATTACAGCATATTACATCCACTGGGCATCAAAGTTTGCCACTATAATAATAAATCACAAGGAGACAACAAATTACATACGTTGGGCATCAAAGATTGCCACCAGTGCAAGTAAACTTTAACATCCCAAATTTTCAATTTGAAATGTTATACACTAGATAATCATTGCATATCATATTCTATTGCATTTTGGTTGATCCAGAAATTTCACGCAACGCAAGGACCCTCGGAGAGAGTTGGGGATTTCGTTATTTTCATATTTGAGTTTTCCTCAAATTTTGAAAATAGGATCATTTGATTTTATTTATTTTTTCTTCAATTGTTTCTATCATAAAAATATGAGAGAGGGAATAAAATGACTTTCCCAAAATAAAGAAATATTGACGATTTAATAATAAAATCAAATAAGATTTTATTTTGGATTTATTTGCTATTTTATTTGAACATAGGAAAAATGCGCGTTTTTCAAAATTGCATTTAGGCCCCAAATAAATGTTCATCCTATGCGGCTTGATTTTAGAAGCCGGGGAAAATTTATTTCGGGATTTTTGGAGTCCGTTTAGTATTCCTTTTGTTTTTTTATGAGCGTAATCATTTAAAAAAATGTGAACCGACCTACGCGCCGTATCCGGCCCGGACTCCTCCGGGGGAGGCTTTATATAGCGAGCGCCCGGGCCGCCTCCAGCCCAAGCCGTCGCGCCCCGCAAACCCTAGCCGCCCGCGCCGCGCAGGCGCCGCCGCCGCCGCGCTGCCGCGCCTCCGCCGGAGCTCGCCACCGCCGAGGTCGAAACCGCCGCCGCCCGCCGTTTTTTTAGAAAACCGTTGGTTTTCACCGGGGTTTTTTTCGGTTTTTTTAGATTTCGTTTTTTTGATAGATCAGTTTTTTTCTCGGTTTAGTTAATTAGCGAGCGTTCGCTCGTTCGTTCGTTTTAATGAACGCATTTATTGTTTAGATCCAGATAACGAACGTTTGTTCGTTAATCTGTTTGTCATTTTCTTTTTCTTAGATTAAATCCGCGATTTTTCTGATCGCGATTTCTGATCCAATTTTTGTTCTAGTATAACTTTTTGCTCGTTTATCGGAATCAGGCGATTCAAGCGCCTAGAGTTTCGTTTCGAAACCCTCTTTCCGTTTGACCAACTCAAACAAGTTTTTGCCTCTATAAAATTTGACCTAGATCCAGAATAGTAAATGAAGCTTGTTTCTTTTGCCATTTGTCTTTTGTTGCTTCGTTCGATTTGATACTTTTTGCCAACTGGAGTTCTTAAGTTGAACTTTCTGGTTAGATATCTTATTTGAGTTTTACCTGTGCATTAGTTGAGTACTTATTGTATGCTTGTTTGTTTGCGATAGAGTACCCGGAGTGCGTCGCTTGCTACTTCGAATCGCTAGGTTTCGCGGATCGTCAGCAAGGCAAGTAACACTTTGATCATACCTCCTACTACCCAGTTTAATTGCATTAGATCAACCCTCGCACATTGCATGATTAGGATCTAATTAAATTGTGGGTTTGGGAAGTAGATGAGGTAGCACCTATTACCTGTTTTATATTCAAACCTTTGGGAGTTACTTCTACGTTCGCTTATTATGTCATGCTATGCTAGTAGACGTGGATTGGGTGAGTGTATCCATGACAGATGTGAGAGTGTTAAATTAATGGTTTATCTAAGGTGGCAACTTAAATACACATCTGGGTGGATTGAGGCACCGGGGTATTCCAGCGATTGCCTATTTTTCTTTGGACCGCCATCCAGGCTCAAAGGGGTCATGAGATTATTCATACTAGAAACTTCCATGTGCAGCCACAAGCTACTATGGGCTCTAGCATAGTTGACTAAGTCGTGCGAACTCTTACAGTGGTAGACTAGTAGATGTAGGGGATGTAGGTTGGTACGGTCTACCCGTTCGTAAGGTGCAAGCACTTCTGAAAGACTATGTCTCGGTCATCCGTTTCTCAAACATCATGTAGTGCGGGAATCCCAACGGAGGAGATCGAGTCTTGTGGGGAAAAGTGCGCAAACCTCTGCAGAGTGTATAAACTAATCATGGTTAGCCGTGTCCCCGGTTATGGACATCTCGAGTATCTAGTACTTGGATTATGATGTGAATCTCATCATGTTACTCTAATTAATTTTGTTGGGTTTTAATGATGTTACTTAATTGAGATTGAGAATGTTGTCAACCATTCTCAATGTTTAACAACCACCATGATAGTTAATTAAAATTTATTCCTTTGCAGTAGGGAAAAATTGGCTTTACGCAAAACTGTAACCATAGAGCTTTCCACCAGCCAAATTTGCATGTAGTATAGTTTTATCCTTTCATTGCTCTCTATGTGTTACATTGCCAGGATATTCCATGTGCTGACCCGTTTTGGGCAGCAACGTTCATGTTGCAGACTTTTCAAACGATGAGTAAGGTGCTTTTAGTTCGTGGTTCTATACTCAGTGATGCCGTTGGAGTTGATGGACTCACTTATCTTCCAAGCTTTCCGCTGTTATCGTTATTAGATGGCCTTAAGCCATATTTATTGTAATAAGTTCTCTTTTGAGACACTCGATGTAATAAGTGTGTGATTGCTACTCTGTTATAAATCCTTCAAGTACTGTGTGGTGTCAGCATTACTTATCCAGGGATGACACCGGAGCACAGAGATTGGACCGTTTGAGGTCTGGTCGCTATAAGATGGTATCAGAGCACACGCTGACTGTAGGACACGACCACTAAGCTCAATCCCTAGATCACTATTCACTCTTCTCATTCTGACTCCTCATCTTTTCTACTCTTTTAGGATGGCGGATGCAAGGAACAAGTTCACGCAACCGGATGAAGATACACCCTTTGGACGTCACTTGAAGGAAGTCACTAGATATCTGAACATAGGAGTACCAAGCTTCACCGGAACCTACAACGCCACTTTACCTGAAGAGGAGCGTTGGATGTTTCAAGTTCAAGTTCTAGGAAGGACGTTCATGCCAGTCACCGAGCCCATAGAGTTTTCCTTTGATGCACCAACCTGGAGTCTAGGAAAGAGCATGGCAGCCCACATCGCCATGGGACGTATTGGAGAAGTTTACCGCAATGATCTCAAGGATACTATCTACCAGATTTGTGGGCACCGAGATGAGCACCGGGAGATGATCAGCACCAGGAAGGATAGATCAATTGCAGCTTTTATCCAGGAGTTAAACCAGCACATTCGACATCAGGAAAATCAGATGTGCACAGACATGATAGATCTGAAGAAGGCAAGAACAAGAATCAAGGAACTGGAGGAAGAACTCAAGGCTACACGTGAAGATTATGAAGAGGAAATCAAAGTACTAGTGGAGAAGAATGACGACTTGATCAAGAAGATCGGAATATTATGGGAGGCCCTACACCAGTAGAAGAAGACGAAGAACCCAAGGAGATTCGCCCGGAAGACTACATCATCATCGATGACACCGACTCGGATCCAGATGATAGTGATGATGACTATGTTGATGAACCTGGAGCAAATATCATGGAGTCTGCAACCAAAGAATATTTCTAGTAGACCACCCCAACAGTAGTAGTAGTCCACCATGTTAATATAGTAGTCCGAGCACTTTTGCGATAGTTAGATCGATTGCATGCCCTTGTTTGATTGAATGAAGTGAATTGTTTGCTTTTGCCTCATGTGCATATGGGTAGTGTTTTCTCTCTTGACCCCTCTCTATTCTTAAATCTCATCTTTCTAAACCCTCAGATGCCTCCGAGACGTGACCCCGGATTTACCTTCCCACCGGAGCTCACTCAGTTGATCCAGCAGCAGAACACATTAATGCAGTTGCTAGTCCAGAATCAGAATCAGGGGAACAACAACAACAACCCACCACCACCACCACCACCTGTTGACCACTTAGCCCGTTTTCTTAGGCTGAATCCGCCGGTGTTTTCCAGTAGCACCGAGCCGATAGTAGCAGATGATTGGCTCCGCAAGACAGCAAGGGAGTTGACCACGACAGGATGCACAGATGTGGAAAAGGTGAAGTTTGCCGCACATTTGCTTGACGGACCCGCAACATCATTGTGGGAGAATTTCACAGCCACTTTCCCTATCGACACTATCACATGGGACCAGTTTCAGTAGGCTTTCCGTACTGCCCATGTTTCAGCAGGAGCTATGGCCATGACGAAGCGTGAGTTTCGCAACTTGCGCCAAGGAGGACGGACAGTTGGCCAGTATGTGGAGGACTTTATTAAGCTAGCATGTTATGCCCCACATGACGTTGCCACGGATGCAGCTAAGAAGGAGAAGTTTCTGGCAGGACTGAATGATGAGTTGAGCATGCAGTTGATGGTAGCAACCTTCAACAACTACCAGGAGTTGGTAGATCGTGCTCTTATGATTAAAGGGAAGCAACAGCAGATTGAGAATCGCAAGAGGAAGTATGGACAAGGGAAGTACAACTCAGGAGCTCAGCAGAAGCCACGTTTTACCCCTAGACCGGGTGGACATTTTCAGCATACCCATGGAGGAGGTAGCTCGCACAATCATAATGGCACCAAGAATGGTAATGGGAATGGAGGAAGCAACGGCCAGAACCGTACCAACCCATCAACCCCAGCCAAGAGAGACCTGAGCCAAGTCACTTGCTTTAAGTGCCAGAAGACCGGACATTATGCCAATGAATGTCCTGAAGCCTAGAATGGAAATGGCAATGGAAGCTCTGGGAAGAAGCCGAACCCTTTCAACAGGGGACAGGTGAACCACATTAACGTGGAGGAGGTTGAAGAGCAGGCCGATGTAGTAATCGGTAAGTTTTTGGTTAAGTCATTTACTGCACTCGTTCTTTTTGATACTGGTGCATCGAATTCATACATCTTAAGGGGATTTGTGGATAAGTAAGAATTGCCAACCCAAGCCCTTAGGTCACCCATGTTAGTAGCCTCACCTGGAGTAGAATATATGGCTAGTCTATGGTGTGATCGGTTACCATTGAGGATTGGTAACTACGTATTTCCCTTAGACCTAATAGTATCGGAATCTCAAGGATTGGATGTGATATTAGGAATGGATTGGTTATCGAAGTATGAAGGGAATATTGAATGCGCCAGTAAGACAATTTTGCTTACAACGCCAGAACGAAGAAGGATCAAGTATGTATCCCGGCATGTGCCTAGAAGGACTCAAGTAAATTCCCTAACATGAGTTGTGCAGGAGGAAGTACCAGTAGTGAAGGATTTCCCTGATGTATTTCTAGAGGAGTTGCCAGGCATGCCACCGGATAGAGATATTGAGTTTTTGATTGAGCTTTTGCCAGGCACAGGGCCAATATCTAAGAGACCATACATGATGCCCGCAAAGGATTTGGAGGAGATTAAGAAGCAGATTAAGGAGTTACTGGATAAAGGATATATTCGCCCAAGTTCTTCACCTTGGGAATCGCCGGTACTTCTAGTGGAGAAGAAGGATGGATCGTTAAGGATGGTTGTTGATTATCGAGGATTGAATGAAGTAACCATCAAGAACAAGTACCCACTACCGATGATCAATGATCTGTTTGATCGATTGCAAGGAGCTAAGGTATTTTCCAAGATCGATCTGCAATCAGGGTACCATCAGTTGAAGATTCGAGAACAGGATATACCTAAGAAGGCTTTTACCACCAGGTATGGGCTGTACGAGTATACGGTTATGTCATTTGGTCTGACTAACGCACCTGCATATTTTATGAACATGATGAACAAAGTGTTTATGGAGTTTTTGGATAAGTTCGTCATAGTGTTCATTGATGATATCCTGGTTTACTCAAAGAATGAAGAGGAGCATAAGGAGCATTTGCGTTTGGTGCTTGGTAAACTCAGAGAACATCAGTTATATGCCAAGTTTAGCAAATGTGAATTTTGGTTGAAGGAAGTTGGATTTCTCGGACACGTTATATCCGGAGAAGGTATAGTAGTGGATCCCACCAAGGTTGACACTGTGACAAATTGGGAAGCCCCAACAACAGTTGGAGAGATCCGGAGTTTTCTTGGACTTGCAGGATACTACCGGAGATTCATTGAAAATTTCTCGAAGATTGCGAAGCCTATGACGGAGTTGTTGAAGAAGGATACCAAGTTCAAATGGACTGAAGAGTGTGAGGCCAGTTTTCAGGAGTTGAAGAAACGTCTGGTTACATCACCAATGTTGATTTTGCCAGATCAGACCAAGGATTATAAGGTGTATTGTGATGCTTCATGTCGAGGACTTGGAGCAGTGCTTATGCAGGAAGGAAGAGTTGTTTCATATGCCTCACGACAGCTTAAGCCTCATGAGTTGAATTATGCTATGCATGATTTGGAGTTAGCAGCCGTAGTGCATGCGTTGAAGACTTGGAGACATTTTCTCATTGGAAATCATTGCGAGGTGTACACGGATCACAAGAGTCTGAAGTACATTTTCACGCAGAAAGAGTTAAATCTCAGGCAGAGGAGATGGTTGGAGCTCATCAAGGATTATGATATGAGATTGCATTATCACCCCGGAAAGGCTAACGTAGTAGCCGATGCGTTGAGTCATAAAAGCCATGTCAACACCTTAATGACGGGAGATTTACCAAGAGAGTTAGCCGAGAATCTTCATGAGCTATGTTTGGAGATAGTTCCGAGAGGCTATGTAGCAGCATTGGAGATTTAGTCTACTTTGATGGATAAAATAAGAGAAGATCAAAGGACTGACAAGGAGATCGCTTCTATTAAGGAGAAAATGAGCAAAGGAAAAGCTAAAGGATTTCGTGAGGATGAGCATGATACCCTATGGTTTGAAGACCGTGTTTATGTGCCCAATGACCCGGAGATCAGGAAGTTAATTCTGCAGGAAGCCCATGATTCACCATATTCGATTCACCTAGGAAATACCAAGATGTATTTGGATTTGAAGGATACTTTCTGGTGGACCAGAATGAAGAAGGATATTGCGGAGTATGTAGCAGTTTGTGATGTATGTCAGAAAGTAAAGGCAGAGCATCAGAAGCCAGCCGGATTACTATAGCCATTGATGATACCCGAATGGAAGTGGATAAGTTAGTCATGGATTTTGTTACAGGATTGCCCAGAACTCATTCAGGCTATGACTCGATTTGGGTTGTAGTCGATCGTTTGACAAAGGTAGCTCATTTCATTCCAGTGAAGACTACCTATACTAGTGCCAAGTTGGCAAAGATATACATGACCAGGATCGTATGTCTGCATGGAGTTCCAAGGAGCATTGTATCAGATAGAGGAACCCAGTTTACCTCAAAATTCTGGAATCAGTTGCATGAAACCTTGGGTACCAGGCTAGAGTTCAGTACAGCTTTCCATCCGCAGATAGATGGACAGACTGAGAGAGTCAATCAGATTTTGGAGGATATGCTGAGAGCTTGTGTGCTACATTATGGATCTAGTTGGGACGATAATTTGCCGTATGCAGAGTTCTCTTACAACAACAGTTATCAATCCAATTTGAAGATGGCCCCTTTCGAAGCCTTGTACGGAAGGAGGTGTAGGACCCCATTATCATGGGATGAAGTTGGAGACCGCCAGTTGTTTGGACCGGATCTAATTAAGGAGTCTAAACAGAAAGTGAAATTGATTCGCGATAGGCTCAAGGAAGCCCAGTCCATGCAGAAGAGCTATGCAGATTCTAAATGCAAGGAGACATTTTACGAAGTAGGAGATAGAGTTTATCTTCGAGTATCTCCACTTCGAGGAGTTAAGCGCTTTGGAGTTAAAGGAAAGTTAGCGCCACGTTTTGTAGGACCATACAAGATTTTGGAGCGTATGGGAGAAGTAGCTTACAAGTTGGAATTGCCCGAAGGATTGTCATGAGTTCACGACGTGTTCCATGTTTCACAGTTGAAGAAGTGCCACGCGGAGATGGCTGATATACCGCTGAGAGATATATTGCCGCTGGAAGCAATTCAGTTGGCCAGTGATTTGACCTACAAGGAGAAACCAGTTAAGATTCTTGATTATGCCAGCCGAGTCACCCGCAGCAAGGTTATCAAGTTTTGCAAAGTTCAGTGGAGCCACCACACGGAGGATGAAGCCACCTAGGAATGAGAGGAAGAATTGCTGAAAGACCACCCTCACCTATTTTCTAGCCAACCTGAATCTCGAGGGCGAGATTCATCTTAAGGGGGGTAGGTTTGTAACATCCCAAATTTTCAATTTGGAATGTTATACACTAGATCATTATTGCATATCATATTCTATTCCATTTTGGCT
This sequence comes from Triticum aestivum, assembly GCF_018294505.1. Classification (NCBI taxonomy): domain Eukaryota; kingdom Viridiplantae; phylum Streptophyta; class Magnoliopsida; order Poales; family Poaceae; genus Triticum; species Triticum aestivum. Next base: position 267,067,318 of record NC_057794.1, read on the forward strand.
GATCCAGAAATTTCACGTAACTCAAGGACCCTCGGAGAGAGTTGGGGATTTTGTTATTTTCATATTTGAGTTTTCCTCAAATTTTGAAAATAGGATCATTTGATTTTATTTATTTTATCTTCAATTATTTCTATCATAAAAATATGAGATAGGGAATAAAATGAATTTCCCAAAATAAAGAAATATTGAGAATTTAATAATAAAATCAAATAAGATTTTATTTTGGATTTATTTGCTATTTTATTTGAATTTAGGAAAAATGCGCGTTTTTCAAAATTGCATTTAGGCCCCAAATAAATGTTCATCCTGTGCGTCTTGATTTTAGAAACCGGGGAAAATTTATTTCGGGATTTTTGGAGTCCGTTTAGTATTCCTTTTGTTTTTTTTCTGAGCGTAATCATTTAAAAAACGCGAACCGACCTACGGGCCGTATCCGGCCCGGACTCCTCCGGGGGGGGGAGGCTTTATATAGCGAGCGCCCGGCCCGCCTCCAGCCCAAGCCGCCGCGCCCCGCAGACCTTGATATACAACTTCTTCAGGCACGGAAAGCATCTCAGGCAACTGACAACTTGGTCCAGGTTGGAGCCGACAGATTCTAGTGCCAAGACCTTCACTGTGCCTAGAGTCTGGGTGAAGCTTCGCTGGATGATAGACGAACATACATCTTCAAAACTAGAAATAACATTGATATCAAGAAGTATAGACATACCTTTCAAAAAAAGAAGGAGAGGTACAAGGTGACCGTTGTATCTGAAAGTTGTAGTATTTGACAGACGAGTAGCCCACCACTTCCAATTTCGGCGCATAAATGACATTGATTCTTGTTGGACCTTGTTGATCAACTACAAGTAATCTCTCAAGTGAAGGTGTGTCCTTAATGACCATATTGTGGTCCACCTTTTGTGATCTCTCGCTGCAGCACCAGCAACACACATAAATAGTCTGGAGAGTCCTGGAGGTGATGTGCAAGGTACTCGACCAATTCATCGCCTGAAGACGAAGGAACTCGAGTGCAGTACATCCGCGGAGTAGGAGCTCTGTATCTTCCTTTGGGATGCGTACGATAACGAGCTCGAGGTGCTTCAGTCGTGGTAGAAAAAGAGCGGGTGCATCATTAAGGGTGGGGTGGCAGTTCATGAACTTGGTGAGGCGCAACGTGTGTCCGAAGTCGAGCGCGGACATTGGCAGCAAGCGCATATGCCCATCATTAAAACTGAGCTTCTCGAGCTGATCTATGGCGGGGGATCGGAACCACTCATCAAGCTTGGCTCGGTCCTTACCATTGGAATGGAACTTGCCCGTGATAAGGCCTTTGATTGGGCCATGGTGACTGCCGAGGATCTGGGAGAACACATCCAAGCTTTGGCGATAGCCATGATAGAGCTTCTGGGCGTCGAGGAGGTCGACAGGGGTGAGGAGCCATTGAGGGCGCCACCGCCGGGAAAGGGCAGTTATCCTCGCCCGATATTTGATTGGGAGGAGGGATATGATGACTATCAACATATCATCGGGGAGGTTGTTGATGAAGTCTAGGCCTGCTGGAGTCGCTTGCGGTTATTTCTCGACCCGCCTCGGCTTGTTGGCAGCCTCGTTCTCCACCTTGTCGGCAGTGATGGAAACCTATGTCTCCATATTCACGCCGTGCTCCGGTGCTTCAGCAGCCCCAGGGTTGCCACTCCCTCTGATGGGGCGCTTCGGTGGCATCCTCGTACACTGACGGCTTTGAGGACTCAGAGCGGCGTCGAGGATGTGGGCGGAGAGAGAGGATTGTGTGTGTGGCGAGGATGGGGGGGGTGCGGCCGCTTGGCGGTGCCATTAATATAGACCAGTAGGAGCAAGGCAGGTGGCGGTCCAAGGCTGTCTCGCTTCCCGGTGAGAACGATTGTTTAATCTCTATGAATGAAATATATGCTTAATTACTGAATTTTAGTTGCAAAAATAGATAGTGCTATTGATTTTTAGCTGCATATTTTGACAAATCACAGTGTCCATTGGCTTAGTGCCGAAGTCTAGCTTTAATTTGCATACCGTAATCTGAACCATTTGCGTTGAACAGATGCACAGATCCTGCGTTGAACAGCTTGTACGCTTCCTGGTGAGCCTGCGCACCGGACTGCGCTCGCAAGCCTCCTGTTCAGTCAAGCAGTTGTCCACACGACACCTCCTATAGACATTAAAACCAAGACACGTGGTGTCATGTGAATGGTTAACACAACGCACACGGTTTGAATTATACAAACGTTTGAGATATTAAAGTGGCAGCTATTTTTTCAAAATGCCTTTGTTGGCTGTCATTATTCGAGTGCGCCTTCTCTCAAAATGGACACAAAAAATACCACAGCATATCGGGTGCCATTCCATGATAGCATGCCAAGTTTCATGAATTTCAGATGAGTTTTAGATTTACTAGAATTTAAAAACAAAGTATCTCAACATTTTGCCGGCAATCAACAGTGCCCTGGTGTTTGAAATTCATTCCCATTTCTTGCATGGGACCTAAGCATGCACCCAAGGACACATAATTGATTTCTCAACCAATTTATATGCACTGGAGCATGTGCATGTATTTCAAATTTGAATTATGCACACACAATACCTAGAAAACCCAGTTAATGTATAAAAATGCCCAAAAAACCTCGAAAAATTCCAAAACTTAACACAACACTCCAGTTGTTCTATGTTGGCACTAGAAATGTTTTGAAAGCAATAAGAGGCAATCAATATCGTTTTGTCCCCAAAGGTGGCACTGATACGTCTCCAACGTATCTATAATTTTTGATTGTTCCATGCTATTATATTATCTGTATTGGATGTTTAATGGGATTTATATGCTCTTTTATATTATTTTTGGTACTAACCGATTAACCGGAGGCACAGTGCCGGTTTCTGTTTTTTTTTGCCTATTTTAGAGTTTCGCAGAAAAGGAATACCAAACAGAATCCAAACGGAATGAAACCTTCGCGATGATCTTTCTTTGACCAAAAGCAAACAAGGAGACTTGGAGTGGAAGTCTGTAACTCCGTGAGGTGACCACGAGGCAGGAGGGCGCGCCCAGGGGGTAGGCGCGCCCCCACCCTCATGGGCCCCACGTAGCTCCACCGACGTACTTCTTTTCCCTATATATACTCTTATACCCTAGATCAATCGCGGAGAGCCACGAAACCACTTTTCCACCGCCGCAACCTTATGTACCCGTGAGATCCCATCTTGGGGCCTTTTCCGGTGATCTGTCGGAGGGGGAATCGATCACGCAGGGCTTCTACATCAACACCATAGCCTCTTCGATGAAGTGTGAGTAGTTTACCACAGACCTTCGGGTCCATAGTTATTAGCTAGATGACTTCTTCTCTCTCTTTGATTCTCAATACAAAGTTCTCCTCGATGTTCTTGGAGATCTATTTGATGTAATATTCTTTTGCGGTGTGTTTTCCGAGATCTGATGAATTGTGGCTTTATGAACCAGATTATCTATGAATATTATTTGGTTCTTCTCTGAATTCTTATATGCATGATTTGATATCTTTGCTAGTCTCTTCGAATTATGGCCTACTTGATTGATCTTTCTTGCAATGGGAAAGTGCTTAGCTTTGGGTTCAATCTTGCGGTGTCCTTTCCCAGTGACAGTAGTGGCAGCAAGGCACGTATTGTATTGTTGCCATCAAGGATAAAAAGATGGGGTTTATATCATATTGCTTGACTTTATCCCTTTACATCATGTCATCTTGCTTAAAGCGTTACTCTGTTCTTATGAACTTAATACTCTAGATGCATGCTGGATAGCAGTCGATGTGTGGAGTAATAGTAGTAGATGCAGAATCATTTTGATCTAGTTGACACAGACATGATGCCTATATTCATAATCATTGCCTAGATATTCTCATAACTGTGTGCTTTTCTATCAATTGCTCGGCAGTAATTTGTTCACCTACCGTAATACATGCTATCTTGAGAGAAGCCACTAGTGAAACCTATGGCCCCCGGGTCTATTTCTTATTATATTGCATCTCTTTTATTTACATCGCATCTCATTTACTATTTTGCAATCTTTACTTTCCAATCTATACAACAAAAATACCAAAAATATTTACTTTACTATCTTTATCAGATCTCACTTTTGCGAGTGGCCGTGAAGGGATTGACAACCCCTTTATCGCGTTGGTTGCAAGGTTCTTTATTGTTTGTGTAGATACTCGGTGACTTGAGCGTTGTCTCCAACTGGATTGATACCTTGGTTCTCAAAAACTGAGGGAAATACTTATGCTACTTTGCTGCATCACCCTTTCCTCTTCAAGGGAAAACCAACTCATGCTCAAGAGGTAGCAAGAAGGATTTTTGGCACCATTGCCGGGGAGGTCCACGACAAGTTAAGACATACCAAGTACCCATCATAAACTCTTCTCCCTCGCATTACATTATTTGCCATTCGCCTCTCATTTTCCTCTCCCCCACTTCTAAAACGATTTTCGAAAACCTTGGCCTTTTCTTCGTCCTTCTTCCACTCGTCTCTTTTCGCTTACCTCTTGTGTGTTCATTCTTAGTGCGGTTTGTTGCCATCATGTCTGAAACTAGGGAGGTTATCGTTGAAAAGGATAGTAGTAACGATGGGGGAAACTTTGATGCTTTTGATAATCCTCATGAAGAACCTACTATTTTACACACTAAAAAGTTTTGGATTGGTAGTGGTAATATTATTGGAAAAGGAGTTATTCAAGATTTCTTTACTAGCGCCGGTGCTTTGCCCACTATGGGTGGGTCTATTCTTCATAAAACTAGTAGTCTTGCGGATGCTATATCTTTGCTCGTTGTTGAACTTGAAAGAAAATTTATCCACATGCATCCTTGTATACAAAGGATTTTTCTAGAATTTTCCAATATTGAGCACTCCTCTGTTAAGTGAGCGGCTACCATCTTTTTATCACATGAGTTTAGATTTATAATAAAAGAGGCCAATGAAATCTTTGCACATTATAGGGTGGATGCTGGCCGTCCTCCCATAGAAGCAATCCTTTTTAATCAAGAAGACATAATGCGTTTATGATCTTTAGATCATGTTGCTTATAATGAAAACCTTAGAAAAAAGGTTCCTACCGATGTTCTAGTTGATAGGATTTCTGAACTTAATGATAATTTTGCTATTCAAAACTATGGGTTAGGTTTTTCTCTTGAACAAAGGCTCATGACATTTTTTCCAAAAGAATGCTTATAATGACGAATTGGTTGTGCAATGGGGCCAAAGGAGGAACCAATACCTCCCGAGCTTGATCTTGGGGACTTTTGTCCCATTAAATTTAGCCCTTTTGATTACTTTTGCCTGCCACAAAGTAAACTTGCTGCTGAACGTAGGGACTATGAGATGTGTTTTCATGATTTGCCTTATCATTATTATGGCAATACCTAGATCTACTATTGTTTTTATGCCAAGCTAGGGGCGTTAAACGATAGCGCTTGTTGGGAGGCAACCAATTTTATTTTTGTTCTTTACTTTCTGTTCCTGTTTAGTAATAAATAATTCATCTAGCCTCTGTTATGATTGTGTTTTTTATGTTTTAATTAGTGTTTGTGCCAAGTAAAGCCTTTAGGATCTTCTTGGGTGATTATTCTTGATCTTGCTGATAAAAACAGAAAGTATGCGCTCATGAAAATAATTTTTATTTTTTACCAGAGAGCGATAAAATACTAATTACAACTACAGTGGATCAAAATGCAAAATTTCCTGGTTTTCCTAATTTTTCAGAATATTTGGAGTTACAGAAGTATTCGAAACCTACAGATTGCTACAGACTGTTCTGTTTTTGACAGATTCTGTTTTTCGCGTGTTGTTTGCTTATTTTGATGAATCTATGGCTAGTATCGGGGGGTATGAACCATAGAGAAGTTGCAATATAGTAGGTTTAACACCAATATAAATAAAGAACGAGTTCATTACAATACCTTAAAGTGGTGGTTTATTTTCTTATACTAACAAAGCTCATGAGATTTTCTGTTGAGATTTGTGTTATGAAGTTTTCAAGTTTTTGGTAAAGATTTGATGGATTTTGGAATAAGGAGAGGCAAGATCCTAAGCTTGGGGATGCCCAAGGCACCCCAAGGTAAAATTCAAGGACAACCAAAAGCCTAAGCTTGGGGATGCCTAAGGCACCCCAAGGTAAAATTCAAGGACAACCAAAAGCCTAAGCTTGGGGATGCCCCAGAAGGCATCCCCTCTTTCGTCTTCGTCTATCGGTAACTTTACTTGAGGCTATATTTTTATTCAACACATTATATGTGTTTTGCTTGGAGCTTCTTGTATGATTTGAGACTTTGCTTTTTAGTTTACCACAATCATCCTTGCTGTACACACCTTTTGGGAGAGACACGCATGAATCAGAATTTATTAGAATACTCTATGTGCTTCACTTATATCTTTTGAGCTAGATAATTTTGCTCTAGTGCTTCACTTATATCTTTTTAGAGCACGGTGGTGGTTCTATTTTATAGAAATTATTGATCTCTCATGCTTCACTTATATTATTTTGAGAGTCCTTTAGAACAGCATGGTAATTTGCTTTGGCTATGAAATTAGTCCTAATATGATAGGCATCCAAGATGGGTATAATAAAAACTTTCAAATAAAGTGGACTGAATACTATGAGAAGTTTGATTCCTTATGCATTTTTTGAGATATGAAGATGGTGATATTAGAGTCATGCTATTTGAGTAGTTGTGAATTTGAGAGATACTTGTGTTAAAGTTTGTGATTCCCGTAGCATGCATGCATGGTGAACCGTTATGTGATGAAGTCGGAGCATGATTTATTTTTTGATTGTCTTCCTTATGAGTGGCGGTCGGGGACGAGGGATGGTCTTTTCCTACCAATCTATCCCCCTAGGAGCATGTGAGTATTACTTCGTTTCGATAACTAATCTATTTTTGCAATAAGTATGTGAGTTCTTTATGACTAATGTTGAGTCCATGGATTATATGCACTCTCACCCTTCCACCATTAATAGCCTCTCTAGTACCGCGCAACTTTCGCCGGTACCATGAACCCACCATTTACCTTCCTCAAAACAGCCACCATACCTATCTATTATGGCATTTCCATAGCCATTCCGAGATATATTGCCATGCAAGTTTCCACCATTCCGTTTTATTATGACACACTTCATCATTGTCATATTGCTTTACATGATCATGTAGTTGACATCGTATTTGTGGCAAAGCCACCGTTCCTAATTTTTCATACATGTCACTCTTGATTCATTGCACATCCGGGTACACCGTCGGAGGCATTCACATAGAGTCATATTTTGTTCTAAGTATTGAGTTGTAATTCTTGAGTTGTAAGTAAATAAAAGTGCGATGATCATCACTATTAGAGCATTGTCCCAGTGAGGAAAGGGTGATGGAGACTATGATTCCCCCACAAGTCGGGATGAGACTCCGAACGGAAAAAAGAAAAAAAAAGAGGCCATAAAAAGAGAAAAGGCCCAAATAAAAAAATGAGAGAAAAATAGAGAAGGGACAATGCTACTATCCTTTTTCCACACTTGTGGTTCAAAGTAGCACCATGATCTTCAAGATAGAGAGTCTCCTATGTTGTCACTTTCATATACTAGTGGGAATTTTTCATTATAGAACTTGGCTTGTATATTCCAATGATGGGCTTCCTCAAAATGCCTTAGGTCTTCGTGAGCAAGCAAGTTGGATGCACATCCACTTAGTTTCTTTTTGAGCTTTCATACACTTATAGCTCTAGTGCATCTGTTGCATGGAAATCCCTACCCACTCACATTAATATCTATTGATGGGCATCTCCATAGCCCGTCGATACGCCTAGTTGATGTGAGACTATCTTCTCCTTTTTGTCTTCTCCAGAACCACCATTCTATTCCACCTATAGTGCTATGTCCATGGCTCACACTCATGTATTGCGTGAAGGTTGAAAAAGTTTGAGAACATCAAAAGTATGAAACAATTGCTTGGCTATATGATTTAAATATTTTATGTGATGAAGATAGAGCATAGCCAGACTATATGATTTTGTAGGGATAGCTTTCTTTGGCCATGTTATTTTGATAATACATGATTACTTTTTTAGTATGCTTGAATTATTATTATTTTTATGTCAATATTAAACTTTTATTTTGAATCTTTCGAATCTGAACATTCATGCCACAATAAATAAAATTACATTGATAATTTTGTTAGGTAGCATTCCACATCAAAAATTCTGTTTCTATCATTTACCTACTTGAGGACGAGCAGGAATTAAGCTTGGGGATGCTTGATACGTCTCCAGCGTATCTATAATTTTTTATTGTTCCATGCTATTATATTATCTATTTTGGATGTTTAATGGGATTTAATATGCACTTTTATATTATTTTTGGGACTAACCTATTAACCCGAGGCCCAATGCTAGTTTCTATTTTTTTGCCTATTTTAGAGTTTCACAGAAAAGGAATACCAAACGGAATGAAACCTTCGCGATGATCTTTCTTTAACCGAAAGCAAACCAGGAGACTTGGAGTGGAAGTATGGAACTCCGTGAGGCGGCCATGAGGCAGGAGGGCGCGCCCAGGGGGTAGGCATGCCCCCACCCTCGTGGGCTCCATGTAGCTCCACCGATGTACTTCTTTCGCCTATATATACTCTTATACCCTAGATCAAACGTAGAGAGCCACGAAACCACTTGTCCACCGCTGCAACCTTCTGTACCCATGAGATCCCATCTTGCGGCCTTTTCCGATGATCTTCCGGAGGGGTAATCGATCACGAAGGGCTTTTACATCAACACCATAGCCTCTCTGATGAAGCGTGAGTAGTTTACCACAGACCTTCGGTTCCATAGTTATTAGCTTGATGGCTTCTTCTCTCTCTTTGATTCTCAATACAAAGTTCTCCTCGATGTTCTTGGAGATCTATTCGATGTAATATTCTTTTGCAGTGTGTTTGCCAAGATCCGATGAATTGTGGGTTTGTGAACAAGATTATCTATGAATATTATTTGGTTCTTCACTGAATTCTTATATGCATGATTTGATATCTTTGCAAGTCTCTTCGAATTATCGGTTTAGTTTGTCCTACTAGATTGATCTTTCTTTCAATGGGAGAAGTGCTTAGCTTTGGGTTCAATCCTGCGGTGTCCTTTCCCAGTGACAGTAGGGGAAGCAAGGCACGTATTTTATTGTTGCCACCGAGGATAAAAAGATGGGGTTTATATCATATTGCTTGAGTTTATCCCTCTACATCATGTCATCTTGCTTAAAGGGTTACTCTGTTCTTATGAACTTAATACTCTATATGCATGCTGGATAGCGGTCGATGTGTGGAGTAATAGTAGTAGATGTAGAATCATTTCGATCTACTTGACACAGACGTGATGCCTATATTCATAATCATTGCCTAGATATTCTCATAACTGTGCACTTTTCTATCAATTGCTCGGCAGTAATTTGTTCACCCACCGTAATACATGCTATCTTGAGAGAAGCCACCAGTGAAACCTATGGTCCTTGGGTCTCTTTATTATTATATTGCATCTCTTTTATTTACATTGCATCTCGTTTACTATTTTTCAATCTTTACATTCCAATATATAGAACAAAAATACCAAAAATATTTACTTCACTATCTTTATCAGATCTCACTTTTGCGAGTGGTCGTGAAGGGATTGACAACCCCTTTATCGCGTTGGTTGCAAGGTTCTTGATTGTTTGTGCAAGTACTAGGTGACTTGAGCGTTATCTCCTACTAGATTGATACCTTGGTTCTCAAAAACTGAGGGAAATACTTATGCTACTTTCCTACATCACCCTTTCCTCTTCAAGGGAAAACTAACACATGCTCAAGAGGTATCAGGCATGTTCCCTACCGAAACCATCAGGCTTGTTGTGAGAAGCTCTGGTTTGTGAGAAGCTTATACCCAAACCTGCCCCAAATGGGACAAATTTTTTACACGGCATGTTGATGCCGCTCCATGATAGCATGCCAAGTTTCATGAATTTCAAGCGAGTTTCGGATTTAGTAGAATTTAAAAACTAGGCATCTCAACATTTTGCTGGCAATCAACAGTGCCATGGTGTTTGAATTTCATCCCCATTTCTTGCATGGGACCTAGATATTCACCCAAGGACACACATGTGATTTTTCAACCAACTTTGGTGCACTCGAGCATGTGCTTGTAGTTCAAATTTGAATTATGCACATAAAATGCCCAGAAACACAATTAATGTATAAAAAAGCCCAAACAAACCCCAAAAAATTCCAAGATTAAACACAACACTCATGTTGTTCTATGTTGACACTAGAAATTTTTTGAAAGCAATAAGAGGCAATGGATATCATTCCGTCCCCAAAGGTGGCACGTTCCCTACCGAAACCATCACACTTTGTTGTGGGAAGCTCTCTTTTGTGAGAATCTTATACCCAAATCTGCCCCAAATGGGTCAAATTTTTTACCACGGCATGTCGATGCCCCTCCATGATAGCATGCCAAGTTTCATGAATTTCAGACGAGTTTCGGATTTACTAGAATTTAAAACCAGATATCTCAACGTTTTGCCAGCAATCAACAGTGCCCTGGTGTTTGAATTTCATTCCCATCTCTTGCAGGGGACCTATAAATTCACCCAAGGACACACATGTGATCTTTCAACCAACTTTGGTGCACTTGAGCATGTGCTTGTAGTTCAAATTTGAATTATGCACATAAAATGCCTAGAAACCCCAGTTAATGTATAAAAAAGGCCAAACAAACCCCGAAAAATTGCAAGATCAAAACACAACACTCATGTTGTTCTATGTTGACACTAGAATTTTTCTGAAAGCAATAAGAGGCAACAGATATCGTTTTGCCCCAAAGGTGGCACGTTCCCAACCGAAACCATCACGCTTGTGAGAAACTCCGGTTTGTGAGAAGCTTATACCCAAACCTGCCCCAAATGGGACAAAATATTTACTATGGCATGCTGATGCCGCTCCATGATAGCATGACAAGTTTCATGAATTTCAGACGAGTTTTGGATTTACTAGAATTTAAAAACCAGGTATCTCAACGTTTTGCCGGCAATCAACAGTGACGTGGTGTTTGAAATTCATTCCCATTTCTTGCATGGGACCTAAGCATACACCCAAGGACACACATGTGATTTTTCAACCAACTTTGGTGCACTGGAGCATGTGCTTGTAGTTCAAATTTGAATTATGCACATAAAATGCCTAGAAAACCCAGTTAATGCATAAAAAAAGCCAAACGAACCCCGAAAAATTCCAAGATTAAACACAACACTCCTGTTGTTCTATGTTGACACTTGAATTTTTTTGAAAGCAATAAGAGGCAATGGATATCATTCCGTCCCCAAAGGTGGCACGTTCCCTACCGAAACCATCACACTTTGTTGTGGGAAGCTCTCTTTTGTGAGAAGCTTATACCCAAATCTGCCCCAAATGGGTCAAATTTTTTACCACGGCATGTTGATGCCGCTCCATGATTGCATGCCAAGTTTCATGAATTTCAGACGAGTTTCGGATTTACTAGAATTTAAAACCAGATATCTCAACGTTTTGCCAGCAATCAACAGTGCCCTGGTGTTTGAAATTCATTCCCATTTTATTGCATGGGATCTAAGCATTCACCCAAGGACACAGATTCATTTTTTCAACCAATTTGTATGCACTGGAGCATGTGCATGATGACCCACAAGTATAGGGGATCTATCGTAGTCCTTTCGATAAGTAAGAGTGTCAAACCCAACGAGGAGCAGAAGGAAATGATAAGCGGTTTTCAGCAAGGTATTCTCAGCAAGCACTGAAATTATAGGTAACAGATAGTTTTGTGATAAGATAATATGTAACGAGCAACAAGTAACAAAAGTAAATATAGTGCAGCAAGGTGGCCCAATCCTTTTTGTAGCAAAGGACAAGCCTGGACAAATTCTTATATAGAGAAAAGCGCTCCCGAGGACACATGGGAATATTGTCGTGGATTTGTCACGACAGATGTCCTTAGTGTCAGGACTTAGTCGCGAGGCCAACGCATCTATGTGGTAGCTTGAGAGGGGTTCAGCGGAATCGAGAGACGCAACATAAGGCAAGGATTTAGACAGCCTCGGGCCCCGGGAAACATCATCCGGTAAGAACCCTACATGCTGTTTGTGGCTAGATCTCATTATGCTCATGAGAGAGTCGCCGTGTAAGTCGGCTCCCCCTTTGTGTCTAGCCCTAGAGATTATTTTCTGTCCCTCTTTGGGCAGCCCTGCCCCTCCTTATATATGTTGAAGGGGCGGGTTACATGTGGAGTCCTAGTAGGACTAGGAATAGTCTATCCTTTCTCACAAGTTGAATACAACTCCGGGTCTTGCTTCCTTGTAAAGGAAATATGTAAGTGCATCTAGTGCCACCCCTAGTTGGTTTTGGAGTATTGACGACAAACCTAGTTGAGGGACTAATGTGTTTGTGAGAATTGCAGGATAACACAGGTAGAAGTCCCTCATTGATTCGGTTTTCCTACCAGAGATGACCCCTAAAAATGTATGAAGACATTGAAGTCAAAGGTGGTATATGAAGATATTCACATTGAAGACTATGACAAGAGAAGACACCACATGAAGCCTATGGAGCTCGAAGAATTAGATCTTTCGTAGTTCTTTTTCTTCTGTGTTGAGTCATAGGAACCACCGTACTGTTAAGTGGGGTCCAAGAGAACCAGTTAGAATGACTGAAGTGATGCTTAAACAAAACCTATGTCTTCGAGTGAAGACTTTGAGAGCGAATCTTGTCCAAAGTCGGGCAAGTCAGCTTTGCTTGAAGCCCAAGTAAAGTTGCCGTGTGAGTTTGAAATCTGACCGTTGGAACACGTGTCAGTTCCTTAGTGACCCAGGGTCATTTCGGACAAATCAGGTCGGGTTGCCAAGTGGCTATAAATAGCCCACCCCCTACAACCATAAACGGTTGGCTGCTCAGATTCAGAGTACGGCTTTTGTCGTTTGAGAGCAACCCACCTCGAAGCCTTTGAGAGAGAATTCCTTGCGAGGATAAAGCCCTAACCACCCAGAGCCAAAGAGAATTAGGCATCACTTAAGTCTTCTTGTCTGTGTGATCTGAAGACTTATTACACTTGAGGACTGTGCATCCTCCAACCAGTTAGGCGTCGCGTTCTGAGCATCCAAGAGACATGGTGGATTGCCGGTGAATGAAGTTTGTGAAGGTTTGGGAGTCTACCTTGAAGACTTACCAGAGTGATTGGGCGAGGTCTATGTGACCTTAGCTTAAGGGGAATACGGTGAGGACTGGGTGTCCTGAGCTGCGTGTTCAGGACTGGGTGTCCGAGACTGTGTGTCCTAAGGTTTAAATACCTAGCCACCCTAACCAGAAGTACAGTTGTCACAACAACTAGAACTGGTCCAACAAATCATTGTCTTCAGCGAGTCACTGGTTTCATCTTCCCTTCCCTTTACTTATTGTTACTCCTTGTGAAGTCATTGTATGTTCGAACTATCTTTTGTCTTCACTGAGTGACTGCGTGTTCTGTGTGGCTTCACAATATCTTCCTACTTGATCCTTACAACATTGCTGCTATTAGTCATTGTGCTTTCACTCTATTGAATACTTGACTATGGCTTGCCTAGTGTAGTCTACCTTCCGTTGCAGGGTAATAGGTTTATTTCTATCGTTTGTCTTCATAACTTCCATGTTTTGAAGACTTTCATAAAAATTGCCTATTCACCCCCCCTCTAGTCGATATAACGCACTTTCAATTGGTATCAGAGCAAGGTGCTCCCTTGTTCTGTGTGATTCGGTTTAACCACCTGGAGTTTTAGCTATGTCGACTGCAGGGATAATTAAAGTCTCCACTGCGTGCCCCGTCTTCGATGGAACTAAATATCCCTACTGGAAGAATAAGATGCGCATGCATCTTGAAGCCATTGACGTCGACCTATGTTATGTCATCAAGAACGGCGTTCCCAAGGCTGGGGAAGGTGTCACTGCTGCTGATGTCAAGAAATTCGTTCAACTGGACTCTACTGCCAAGAATATCATCTGTGGTCATCTGACCAAAGGACAGTATGGCCGTGTGAGTGCTTTGGAAACATCTAAGCTGGTATGGGACTGGCTCTCCAAGGTCAATGAAGGCGTCTCAACCCAGAGAGATCAGAGAATCAGTTTCCTTCGCAACCTCTTCAACCGCTTCAAGCGAAATGACAATGAGAATGTCCAGCTCACATTTGACCGACTCACTGACATCACAAATGAGCTTCAAGCCCTCGGCGCTACTGAGATCACCAAACATGATGTCGTCAAGACACTACTGAGATCACTTGATAGTTCGTTTGACACCCTAGCCCTGATGATTCAAGAACGTCCTGATTTCAAGACACTCGAGCCATCTGACATACTTGAGAGGCTCAACACACATGAGTTTCAGCTTTCTGAGAAAAGAGATATCTACGGTCCAAACTATGGGCGAACTTGTGCCTTGAAGGCAAAAGCTGTCTCCTCATCTGAAGAAGAATCTGACAGCAGTTCGGATGATCCTGAAGACATTGGAAGGGAACTTGCTATGCTTGTGAAGAAGTTCCAAAAATTCACCAAAAAGAAAGGTTTCAGAAAGTCTTCCCGATCAAGCTCAAGGAATGATGAAGCTTCTGCTCACGACTACAAGAAGAAAACATGTCACAAGTGCAAGAAACCTGGCCACTTCATCTCTGAGTGTCCACAGTGGGACAATTAGAACAAAAAGAAGAAGAAGAGCAAGGAATATGACTCTGACGACAAGAAGAAGAAGAAATACTCAAAGTCTTCTTCCAAGTCTTCCTCAAAGTCTTCATCACACAAGAAGAGCTCATCTGGCAAGGCACGTGCGTTTGTTGGCAAGGAAATGGATTCAAAGGAGGAGTCCGCTTCTGAGGAGGCGGAGGTGGAGTCTGAGGAGGAGTCCGATTCAGGCGTCGCAAGTCTGGCTACAGCATACGTTGCCAAGTCCATCTTCAACACTGAAGACAATGACTTCATCACCGACACCGATGCAAATGACAAGGACTACTCCGCTTCTACCTATTGCTTCATGGCACGCGGTGCCAAGGTAAACACACGCACTACTCACTATCAAACATCTAGTGACGATGACTCTGATTGTGGTTCAAAACCCAGCTACAAAACACTTGCTAAAATTGCAACTGAACAACAGAAAGCTATGGAACATATTCAAAAACTGTTAGACAGAAGCGATGATCTGTTAAGTGCTGAAATGACTCGATCTGAATCCTTAATTGAAGACATAAAAAATCTTCACGTTAAGTATCAGGAACTTGAAAGTCGTCATGAAACTCTCTCAACAACTCATGAAAAGCTTTCCTATGATTATCTTCAAAGGAAGCAAGATCTTGAGAAATTGAGAGCAGCTCATGAAGATCTTCAAAAGGAAAACGAGTCACTTCGCGCCAAATAGATCAGTTCCGCTCAGGAAGGATTTGAACCACCATGTCTTAAATGCATTGAGCGTGATAATGCTACTTCTGTTGCTGAATGTTCTACTGCTACTACTGTTGCAATATCTTCAACTTTTGATGTGGTAACTAACCCCTCTGCCGAGGATACCACTGCTATTGCTGATAAGAATGCTAGGTTGAAGACATTGCTTGAAACAGGGATGTACAAAAGTCTTAAAGGGCATCAGACACTATGTGATGTCCTCAAAAAGCAGATTCTGAGCCGAAACCCGAGGAAAGAGGGTGTTGGGTTCGTAAGGAAAATGAATGCTGATGGCTCTTACTGGAAACCTGAGCAGTACCCCAAAACCACGTGGGTTGCTGCAAAGGAACCTTCAGCAGATCCATCCAATCTATCTGGCTTCACTTGTGCTAACCCCATTATCATTGATGAATCCCTTGATGCAAACTATAAACTGTTTAAGAATCAGAATGGTGAAGTGTTTGCCAGGTACATTGGTACTAACTGCAGGAATGGACCGCCTATGAAGAAGATCTGGGTTTCAAAAAGGTGTCTGGAGAATCTTCCTGTGAATGTCATCATGACACCTCACGTGAAGAAGACAAACCTCATACCAAAGGCTTCATACAGTCCAAAGGCTTCATATAGACAGAGGACTCACCTGAGTCGCACTAACGCAAATGTTTTGCAGGGAAACCATACTCAGGCATATGAATATGAGAACGGTTCATCAAACCGCCATGTTCATAAGACCAAGAACTATTCTGCTTATTCTTATGAGTACTATTGTCCGCCTGCAAGACTGTTTTCTAGGGCTCCAAAGCCAAAGTTCTCAGATGCTGCACTTAGACTTATTGCTTCTAAGCCACCCTTGAAGATGTGGGTGGCTAATAAAGCTTAACTCTCTTTTGCAGGGAAAGGTCTCTAGCAGAAAACCAAAATCGTCTGACGCTATTGCTGGGGACCTTAAACATCTTGTAGGGCGCAAGATCAAATTCCCGAATGGTCTTACTATGTACTTCGTTCCTGAATCGCTTTCCACTCTCCCCATTAGTCCTAATCTGGATCTAAGCTTTCATAACCCACTGGTTCGTCAAATGTTTTTGCTTCACAATGCTCTTCGTGAAGCCTATCCCCCTAACTGCACTGTAGGGTACGACACCAGCGTCCTCAGAATGGATTATTGATAGTGGGTGTACAAATCACATGACTGGCAAAAGAAGCCTTCTTATGGACTCAACCTTACGTCCATCCGACAAGAGCCACATCACATTTGCTGACACTGGTAAAAGTAAGGTATTGGGTCTAGGTAGAGTTGCAATCTCAAGGGATCAACACATGGATAAAGTCATGCTTGTTGAATCCCTTGGCTTCAACTTAATTGTCTGTCTCAATGCTTTGCGATTTAAACATGATCGTAATATTTGGAAAATATCGTTGCCTTGTTCTAATGGAATCTGACAAGTCTCTAGTATTTGAAGGGTATCGAAAAGATGATTTGTACGTGGTAGATTTCTCAGCAGGACCACAGCTTGCCGTATGTCTTCTAGCAAAAGCTTCAGAATGCTGGCTCTGGCATCAGAGGCTTGGGCATGCTGGCATGAGGAACCTCCACACCCTGGCAAAGAAGAAGCATGTCATAGGCATCGAGGGCGTCAAGTTCAAGAAAGATCACTTATGCGGTGCCTGTGAGGCAGGAAAGATGACGAGGGCCAAACATCCCTCGAAGACAATCATGACCACTACTCGACCCTTTGAACTGCTTCACATGGATCTTTTCGGTCCCACTCATTACTCAACTCTTACTACTACTGCTTGTCTCTATGGCTTTGTCATTGTTGATGATTATTCTAGATATACTTGGGTGCACATAATCCTTTACAAGACTAAAGTGCAGGATGTCTTCAGACGCTTCGCCAATCGAGCAATGAACAACTATGGCGCCAAGATAAAGCATATCAGAAGTGACAATGGCACTGAATTCAAGAACACTGGCCTTGATACATATCTTGATACCTTGGGCATCACACATGAATTCTCAGCCCCGTACACGCCACAGCAGAATGGGGTCGTCGAACGCAAGAACAGAACACTCATTGAGATGGCCATAACGATGCTAGATGAATACAAGACTCCAAGAAAATTCTGGCCTGAAGCCATTGATACTGCATGCCATACAATCAATCGTGTTTATCTTCACAAGCTTCTGAACAAGACATCTTATGAGCTCCTTATTGGCAAGAAGCCAAATGCCAGTTACTTCAGAGTATTTGGCGCCAGGAGCTGGATCAAGGACCCACATCACACCTCAAAGTTTGCACCAAAAGCACATGAGGGTTTTATGCTTGGATATGGAAAGGATTCGCACTCCTACAGATTCTTCAATCTCTTTCATTACAAAGTGGTTGAAACAGTGGATGTGCGGTTCGATGAGACCAACGGTTCACAAAGAGAGCAACTGCCAAATGTGCTAGATGAAGTTCCATCCAGTGAATCAATCAAGCTAATGGGAACTGGAGAAATTATACCTTCTGAAGCTCATCCTGAAGAAGAACTTATCATCTCAGCACCTGATCAACATGAAGACAATGCTCAGCCTGAAGACATTCCTTCTAACAACGACAATGATCAGCAAGAGCAAAATCTTCGCCCTGTACATCCTCGCGTTGCCAATGAAGTGCAGATTGAAAGAATAATTGATAGCATCAATGCACCCGGTCCACTCACTCATTCAAGGGCGACTCAGCTGGCAAATTTCCGTGGGCACTTCGCATTCGTCTCAATAACAGAACCCAAGAAAGTTGAAGAAGCCTTCATGGAACCTGAATGGATTCAAGCTATGCAAGACGAGCTTCAACAGTTTGAGCTGAATAATGTATGGGAACTGGTCAAGCGTCCCGATCCTCGGAAGCACAACATAATAGGCACCAAATGGATATATCGCAACAAGCAAGATGAGCATGGTCAAGTTGTCAGAAACAAAGCTCGTCTCGTTACTCAGGGATATACTCAAGTGGAAGGCATTGACTTCGATGAAACATTTGCTCCTGTGGCTAGACTTGAAGCCATACACATACTGCTGGCCTATGCAAATCATCACAACATACTTCTTTATCAAATGGATGTGAAAAGTGCCTTCCTCAATGGCAAGATTGAAGAAGAAGTGTATGTTGCACAACCTCCTGGCTTTGAAGATCCAAAACATCCTGACTTGGTATACAAGCTCAACAAGGCACTGTATGGCCTCAAACAAGCCCCTCGGGCCTGGTATGACACACTCAAATACTTCCTGAAGAGCAAAGGCTTCATACCCGGTTCTCTCGACCCCACTCTCTTCACGAAGACATATGATGGTGAACTGTTTGTGTGCCAAATATATGTGGATGACATTATCTTCGGCTGCACCAATCAGAAGTACAGTGAAGAGTTTGGATATATGATGCAAGAGCAATATCAAATGTCTATGATGGGGGAGCTGAAGTTCTTTCTCGGTCTTCAAATACGACAACAACGCAACGACATCTTCATATCTCAAGAGAAGTATCTCAAAGATTGCCTGAAGAAGTTCGGTATGCAAGACTGCAAAGGCTTCACGACGCCAACGCCAGCAAAGCATCATCTGGGTCCTGACGACAATGGTAAAGAGTTCGATCAAAAGGTATACCGCTCCATGATTGGTTCTTTACTTTATCTATGTGCATCTAGACCAGATATTATGCTTAGTGTTTGCATGTGTGCTCAATTTCAAGCGGCACCAAAGGAGTCGCATCACTTAGCTGTGAAGCGAATTCTTCGATATTTGGCTCACACCCCAACTCTAGGGTTATGGTATCCAAAGGGCTTAGAGTTTGATCTGGTTGGATTCTCGGATGCTGATTATGCTGGTGACAAAGTTGATCGCAAGTCTACATCAGGCACATGTCACTTTCTGGGACGATCACTTGTATGTTGGTCTTCAAAGAAGCAGAACTGTGTATCTCTCTCCACTACTGAATCTGAATACATTGCTGCTGGATCTTGCTGCGCTCAGCTTCTGTGGATGAAGCAAACGCTCAAAGACTATGGCATTCATCTGAAGCAAGTGCCACTCTACTGCGACAACGAAAGCCCCATCAAGATTGCCAACAACCCAGTTCAGCACTCGAAGACAAAGCACATTGAAATTTGTCATCACTTTCTCAGAGATCATGTTGTGAAGGAAGATATTGATATCATACACGTCAACACTAAAGAGCAATTGGCAGATATCTTCACCAAGCCCTTGGATGAGAAGAGATTTTGCAAGTTATGGTGTGAGCTAAATATCCCGGAATCCTCAAATGTCCTGTGATCAGGCACACATCCTAACCCTTATGCATATTGATGACTTAGATGTGCAACACACGAAGTAAAGTATATCTTCAATCAATGAAGACATACATTCTAAGTGTGAATACATTAATGTGGAATTTGACTTCAGAGCGCCACGATAATTGTGCGCCGTGTCTGGGTCTAATACTTCCTATACGGTGGGTAACGCCACCACCAAATGTTCTATTTTGAAGTGTTTCACTCATGGCGTTACCTTGCTATGTCTTCCCATTTGGTTTGGCTTCAATCTCAACATGTCTTCATGATTATCTTCACTATGTTGATTATATATATATACTAGTGTTCTGTCCTCTACATCATTCACTTATAGCTATGTCTGCTTGTTAAATCTTTTGAGCTAAGTGAATGTGATTGGACCCTAACCTCTCCATGCTTTCTATCTCAAATTCTATCTCTCCAAATCATACGCATTCTATTGAAACTGTCGAATGTCTTCTTTGCGTCCTTGTCAGCAGAAGATACAAAGACAACCATTAAGTCCGTTTTCAATGCTCATTCCTCCACATGAAACCCGGAGAAGTGGGAACGACCACCCGACAATCCAGGCGTGCATGGGACGTGGAACAAACCCCAAAATTCCGCATAATGGCCACGTGTTCCTCAGATGCGAATCGCCAGGGGCATCTGTGTAATAACGTAGTGCCGCCCCTGTACCTATAAATACACACTTCACGGCACTCATTATCTCTTCTTCCACTCTCACACGAACCCTAGCGCCACCGCTAGCCCTCGACGACACCGGCGACGAAGCGCTTCGCTGCCGCAACCTCTCCGACGCCGTCTTCACACCGACCGCGGACATCGTCCTCTCCGCCGTCGCCGTAGGTGTCCTCCGTCGCCAAGTTAGGGCACGGAAGATCGAACTACTCGGCCTCATCTTCCACTCCGTCTAGCAGTTCTTAGTGTGGTAAATAAAACTTCCTTTTTACGGCACTGTTGATCCTATGGCTTTGTCACTTTCTACCACAAGCAGTTTCTATTCACACAAGTTAGATCTCTCTCATACTGCATCTCATAACATGCCTAGTATATTCACTTATGCTTCACAAAGTAGTTAGATTCCTCACTTGTACTGATCTCTGGATTCGTACAAATCTGGAACCAACTCCTTATCTATGAGTGAATGTCTTCGCACGATGAGGTCAATGTCTTCTAAACTGATTTATCTTCAAAATCTTCTGAGAATGCATATGACCTCTCCCCCTTCCCTCGCACCTTAATGCTGTCACAGGTACATGTCCGTGGGAGAATCCTTTGGTTCTCATAGTCTGCATTCATTTGCAGAATTCTTACAGCATCACATAAATTCTCCCGAAGCCAGTTCCTGTTTGTCCAGCAAGCGAAAACCTTTGAAGCCTTTGAACGTGTTGAAGCCTTTCAATTTAAAGTTCATGGCTTCAGAGAAATCAGCAAGGAAGGATGGCAGAAAGCGTCGTGGAGAAACATCTAGAGATCTGCCAGATGACCTCTCAGAACTGTACAAGACAGATCCTGAAGAGGATTACAATCAGCGCAAGACCCGAATCCAATGGATTCGAAGATATTGGGCAGAACAATGGTTCAAATACCGATTTGTAACCCAGGAATATGCTAAGAAAAATGCCATCAAGAGACCGTGGGGAGACATCCTATACAAGAATCTTCAACCCAGGTCTAGAGATGAAGCCATTGAACAAGGCTTCTATCCCTGCATGGTCCATGGGCCACAGCCTGTTGATGCACACCCATCGTCACTACTATGGTGTCGTGACGACATTCTGTTCAAGCACAACTTCCTGTTTGCCCAGAACTCAGCGAAGCAAAACAAGAAGACATTGGGACTAGACTTCAACCCTGGTCCCTCAGCTCCAAGGGCTGATGGCACACGAGATGCAGAACCCAATGTCATCGGTCCTTTCTACAACCTTGAAGGCCTCATAACCCATATCTTGGTTCAAGGGACTGCCGTGAATGAGCCTGCAGCTGACGCTGAATCAGATGAAGCGCCTGCAGTGCCGAAGCCAAAGAAGTTGAAGAAGCCTAAAGCTTCAAAGCCCGCCCCTTCACCAAAAATCTCACGGGCGAAGCCACTGGCAACTGCACCTCCTGAAGACAGTGTGCAGTCCGAAGATTTATCACGCATCTCCAAGTCCCAGAAGGTCAAGATGCCTCTGCCACACAGCGGCCAAGAGCTAACAGCTGCTGCCATTCTGCGCAATGATGCCATTGATCTGTCAAGTGATGAAGATCTTGCGGATGACGCTCTTGAGAAACTCATCAAGAGCAAAGAAGAAGCAGAAATCTTCAATGATCTGCCTCTCTTTGATGTGACAATCATCCACAACTTCATTGATGAGTGGTTTGACATGCCAAACATCAGCTTCGAAGATCTACAGCTACCCATTGGCCTCAGTGTCGCCTTCCATGGCGCCATTGCTTCAGAACTAGCTATTGCCCAGTGCATTGTCGAACTGAAGCAGAAGATTGACTTTGAAAGGGCACAGTTCAAGAAGCATATGGCCAAGCTCAGCGTGCAAGAAGTGAAGAACTTCAAGATTATGCTGCACGAGCTCAAGGAAGCCTTTCTCAAGAAACGTGCAAAAGCTCAGGGTTCGCGTGAGCGCATGAAGGTTCTAGCTAACAAATGTGTGCAAGCCTACAATGAGGCTGAGAAGCGGAAGGCCCTTGGGCGTCCTGGCATCGACCCCAGGATGGCTGCAAAGAAGATGAAGAAGCCCACTACGGCTAAACCTGACGCACCAAGGCAGGAAGCAGATCCCATTGTCTTCCCAACTAGAATGACTGGCTCGAAGCCAAAAAGCCGGTCAACTGCTTCAGAGCTCAAGAAGACGAGGACTGCTGAGGCTGAAGCCAGGAAGAGGAAACATCCTGAAGCCTCTCCTATTGCCCCCTCCAAGAAGAAGAGGAAGACCAAGAAAGATCGGGCTGCTCCCACAGAGCCTTTGATAGTTGAACCCATTTCCATGGTTCGTCCCGACGCTGAACACCAGCTGACAATCCATGAGCCTGCTTTCACAGAGGCTCGTGAAGCTGAAGACTTTCCAGCAGCTAATCCCATCGCTGCTGAAGACATTGGTCAACATGACCATGTAGAAGATGGTGCAGTCCTTCCTCAGCTCGAGCACAGCAAACTCATCAGCATTGGACATCTTCTGACGCCAATCGCTCAGGATGCTTCATGGGTTGATCGCCCACAAGAGGAAGAAGACTTTGAGGCCCAGCCAACTCCAACTACACAGACGTCGCCTGCGTTGCGCAGGCTTCGCAAAGGACCAAGGCCTCCAGTCTCTGCGTCTGAAGCTGAATCTGCTGAAGACATTCCGGCTGCATCAGCCGATGAAGAAGAACCCCCAAGCGCTGCTACACCCCCGTCTCACCAAGAAGCTGTTCTCGAGGAGAACGTGACTGTGACCGACCCTCCAGCTGATCAAGTGGAGGTTGAACATCTTGAGGCTGCCACCACCAACACCACTAAAGCCACTGACGCTGTCATGGCTGAAGCTAATGTGGATCCCTCACCAACAAAAGCACCAGAAGTCAGCGAAGCCACTGATCCCGCCACTTATGTTCCTGAGTCTGCTGTCGGTCCCCAGTTCGACTATCATGTTGAGCACAGGCCTCAGGTACAGAAGCCGATCCCAAGATTGCCAAGGTTCCCAGGTCCTGCATCAGCACCTGGCTCCTTCAATATCAATGGCTTCAAAGCAGACAACACATTCTTCAATAGCTCCAGGAACCCCTACTCAAGGGAAAGGATATCATCTGATCAGTTCTGGAGCTATCCGCAGCGAAGCTATTACTCCTGCATTCTATACAATCAAGGTCGCATCTTCCCCCACAAGCGCCTTGACATTGAAGCTATAGCTGGTCTGCCCTGTCTGGAAGAAGCTCTGGATTGCTTCAAAGAAGTTGGATTGCTGCCATTCGTCACTGACCAAGAGCATTGGAATGAAGAGTTGCTGCTCCAACTCTATGCCACACTTCACATCTGCGGGTATAGCAGAGATCCGGAGACTTGGGTCCTGGAGTGGATGATAGGAAACGTTCATCACGAAGCCAAAGCCTTTGACATCATTGAGCTCACTGGTTTGCCCACTCCTGGCGATCTCTACGAGCATGGCTGTCAGCTTCATAGTGAAGCTATTGAGAGCATCTTTCAGAAGACTGAACCTAATATGAGTCAGATGCTCAGTATGATGAAGCCATTGCCCCAAGATGCTGCTTATCCCACAGAGTTCTTCATTGAAGACCTTGAGTATCTGCCAAGAACCATTTATCACATCATAAGGCGAACTCTCTGGCCAATCAAAGGACACTCTCCACATGCCAAGCTTGAAGGTGCAATGAAGACTTTGGTCTTCTATATTCTTCATGGAAAATGCTTCAATGCACAGGACTTCTTCATTCACCAACTTGCTGCATCAGGCTCTGATCTGTTTGGCTTGAAGTTCTAAGCCCCATGGGTCATGCGGCTGATCAAACTTCACTCCACTATCTCATATCAGCCATCTGCTCGCAATCATCAGATTTTTCTGCCTGATGTGGATATGTCGATTGAAGCCATCTATCCTGAGCCTGCCAAGGAACCCCTAAGTCTTCAGAATGCAGAGCATCAGAGTTTTTCTCAGAACATTGAAGGAGTTGAAGCAGTCGCTCGTGTGTATCCTTTGGCTGGCACTACACGTGCACCGCATCCTGCTCTCGCTGAAGCCACTGACAGTACAACTGCTCCACGACCCAAGAAGCGCACTCGTGTTCTCAATGACCGAGAGCTTCTTGTGGCTCTTCATCAGAAACAGGATAGGCATCATGACTGGCTGAAGCGTCAGATGCAAAGCCTCTTGGTGGATGTTAATCGCATTCGAAATCTTGCCACCAAGAATGCTTTTGTTGCCCATGAAACCTCTTGCCGCACATGGAAAGGGCTAATGCTGATGTGTTCTGAAGATGATCTTCAAAAGGATGGCTTCATTGAGCGATTCAAGTTTGACTCCACACCTCCTCGAAGGGAAGTGCTGCGACGAACTCCATCCCTTGAAGACTCTGAGTTCTCTTCCTCTGCTGCAACTGTGACTGCCAGAGTGATCAAGGATGAAGACGATGCTACTTCACCACCACCTCCTTCAGCATGCTTCGACTCTGCTCCAAGCTCTTCAGCACCACCAAACACCACAAACGACCCTGCTGCTTCACCTACTCCTCATGGGAACGAGTAGATGCTCTATGTCTTCAAACCTTTTTGGTCCTTACTAACAAAAGGGGGAGAAGCATATGAGGTTGATAGTCTTCAAGCGGGTCCATATGGGCGGGTGCTTTATATTTTGCTTCGTGCTTACAACTCTCATTTTGCTACATTTGGTTCTTTGAGTTGTAACAACTAAACTCGATGGTCGTCTGCTACTTATCTGCCACCTTGTGTTGCGATGATAAATTCCGCATGTGCGACGATAAATTCCGCACTTAGATCAATCTGCAGACGTCCATTTTCCATTATGCATGTCATTATCTTCATATACTTTCACATGCATAGTGGATTGTCATCACAAGTTGAAGTGGATCTCCACAAGTACAACCCGCCATGTGCATTTGCATTCCAAAAGCAAATTACTTATATGCACATCTTCAGGGGGAGCCCTTGCAACTTATGAAGACAATTCCTTATCCTTTACAATTTCACAGATTATATTCCCCGTTGAAAACTTCAACTAGTTTGTCATCAATCACCAAAAAGGGGGAGATTGTAAGTGCATCTAGTGCCACCCCTAGTTGGTTTTGGAGTATTGACGACAAACCTAGTTGAGGGACTAATGTGTTTGTGAGAATTGCAGGATAACACAGGTAGAAGTCCCTCATTGATTCGGTTTTCCTACCAGAGATGACCCCTAAAAATGTATGAAGACATTGAAGTCAAAGGTGGTATATGAAGATATTCACATTGAAGACTATGGCAAGAGAAGACACCACATGAAGCCTATGGAGCTCGAAGAATTAGATCCTTCGTAGTTCTTTTTCTTCTGTGTTGAGTCATAGGAACCACCGTACTGTTAAGTGGGGTCCAAGAGAACCAGTTAGAATGACTGAAGTGATGCTTAAACAAAACCTATGTCTTCGAGTGAAGACTTTGAGAGCGAATCTTGTCCAAAGTCGGGCAAGTCAGCTTTGCTTGAAGCCCAAGTAAAGTTGCCGTGTGAGTTTGAAATCTGACCGTTGGAACACGTGTCAGTTCCTTAGTGACCCAGGGTCATTTCGGACAAATCAGGTCGGGTTGCCAAGTGGCTATAAATAGCCCACCCCCTACAACCATAAACGGTTGGCTGCTCAGATTCAGAGTACGGCTTTTGTCGTTTGAGAGCAACCCACCTTGAAGCCTTTGAGAGAGAATTCCTTGCGAGGATAAAGCCCTAACCACCCAGAGCCAAAGAGAATTAGGCATCACTTAAGTCTTCTTGTCTGTGTGATCTGAAGACTTATTACACTTGAGGACTGTGCATCCTCCAACCAGTTAGGCGTTGCGTTCTGAGCATCCAAGAGACATGGTGGATTGCCGGTGAATGAAGTTTGTGAAGGTTTGGGAGTCTACCTTGAAGACTTACCAGAGTGATTGGGTGAGGTCTATGTGACCTTAGCTTAAGGGGAATACGGTGAGGACTGGGTGTCCTGAGCTGCGTGTTCAGGACTGGGTGTCCGAGACTGTGTGTCCTAAGGTTTAAATACCTAGCCGCCCTAACCAGAAGTACAGTTGTCACAGCAACTAGAACTGGTCCAACAAATCATTGTCTTCAGCGAGTCACTAGTTTCATCTTCCCTTCCCTTTACTTATTGTTACTCCTTGTGAAGTCATTGTATGTTCGAACTATCTTTTGTCTTCACTGAGTGACTGCGTGTTCTGTGTGGCTTCACAATATCTTCCTACTTGATCCTTACAACATTGCTGCTATTAGTCATTGTGCTTTCACTCTATTGAATACTTGACTATGGCTTGCCTAGTGTAGTCTACCTTCCGTTGCAGGGTAATAGGTTTATTTCTATCGTTTGTCTTCATAACTTCCACGTTTTGAAGACTTTCATAAAAATCGCCTATTCACCCCCCTCTAGTCGATATAACGCACTTTCAAAATATTCGTCATCCCTTTCCTCTTAAGACGGCCTACTAGGCCTTGGGCCTTGTCGTCCGTCTGATCCGCCCGCCGGGTCTCCAGTGAGTCACAGTGTCCAGGCGGGTTACATGTAAACCGCCATGTCCGGGCGGATCGCCAAGCTCCAGCCAGGTCTCTGGTGAGTCGCCAAGCCCGGCCGGGTCATGATTCCGGCCGGGTCATACCACGGGGTATATCCCCGACATTAGCCACCAGTTTAATTTGGATTTATCCATGTTAAACTGATCCTGTAAAATAAACATAAGAACAAACTTGATAGGTTGTGCTTTGGGTTAAATATTTTCCTGAACCGGCACCTGATCATCTTTAAGTCCTTGTCATTTCCTCCTGGATGCATACTCAAAGATCTTATAGCAAATCTCTTTTAACAGATATGTCCAAACCTTGCCAATGCAAAAATCCAGATACTTCTTTTGAGAAATCCGGGTCAATAGGCCAGCTTCAGAGCCAATTTACAGACATTGGCATCTTATAGAGAAATATTGTAATAAATAATCCTTTTGAATCGGCTTCCAAAGTGCCGGCTTAAAAAATTTTGGTCTTGAAAAACTCATCTGACTTTCAGCCGGCTTGTAGAACTTGTCGGTTTATCATTGCCAAAACATCCGGTTTGTAAATATTGATAGCACCAGGTCATAATTGTTGCCGATGCCGGGTTATAGTTATTGGTGACGCCGGGTCAATCTGGTTTACTCAAAACTGAGAATTTGATGATTTTTCTCCCTTTTATCCATTTTACCTGTAGCCCCCAAGTCTTGAGCAGAAATAAAGTGATGACTTAAGATTTGCTTCAATATAAATACCGCCAATTTGAAGAAATCCATGTTATTCATCTTAGTCACTAGTAAAGACTGAATACTCCATATATGTAGCCCCCAAGTGCCGGGTTTTCATGCTTGCAGCAACCTGGGACTTGTAATTGCCTTATACTCATAAAAACTACAACCAGTGTAGCCCCCAAGGGCCGGGTTATTATGCAATAATGAGCAGGGACTTTTATAAATATGATCATATAGACTTGAACAACAATGTGTAGCCTCCAAGGGCTGGCTCAGTAAGATAATATTGAGCTGGGACTTTATATATACTTCTTTTGAAAAGAACATCATATGATGTAACCCCCATCATGGGGCTTGAACCCACGTCCACAAGGTTAAGAGATTTGTGCTTTACCAACTGAGCAATGGACCCTTCACTATAATGGAATAAAACTTGTGTACCTTGAATTGTTGATAGGAGCAATTGGTAGCCCCCAAAGGCCGGTTCATTATGATGTGATGAGTCGGGTCTTCAATAAGACCACTAAAATTGTCTTTGCATTAGCCCCCAAGTGCCATGGTGCGTGCTGGCAGTGACATGGGACTTGCATATTTGATATAATCTCAAACTGAATAATGTAGCCCCCAAATGCCGGGTTGTAAGCCTGCAGCAACTTGGGACTATTCTTTCCATTGTAGAATAAATCATATCCATTGATAAAATAATAGCCATTGCGCCAAAGCAACTTTGAATACCATATCTGTTGACAAGTAAATCTGGAGTTTAAATACCTGGCGGCTCTTGGACGATGGCGATTTAATATGCCTCCATTGTAAGCCGGAATTTTTATAACCCGGTGGCTTATAGCGTTTGAGAAAATCAAGAATTGATAACCCTATTGAGACACCAATTACAATCTTTGATGATGGGCTGGAACTTAATCATTTATGTAAGTCATATCTCTGTAAATCTTACACAGAGTTTAAACAACATATGCCCTGGCGACTTAACATCAAAAACCAGGGCGGGTAACTACTCAAATGTAGTCTTATCCAGCACACAAGTAAATCACAAGATCCCCTGGTGGTTTACCGCAGGGCAGATCATAATATCCCACACATAACCATTGTGATATTTAATCTGTACTGCCGGTTTACATGACCTGTGCAGTAAGGGTGATAACCCAATCCTTAGAAGCCAATACTTCCAAATATATGATGATTGTCACATGCTGGCAACTTATCGTCCAAAGCCAAGCCAGATTTAAACGAAACCACAGTTATATGCTTCAGATATGAGCAAAAAGTATCAAAATCCAAAAGATTGTTTGCAAAAACTTAAACCAAATAAAAATTGAGGTTTCTAATTCAAATATGACCAGTAAACCGTTCCAAAGGGGTTAAGCTAGGATTCGAATATGATCATGTAGCCCCCAGTGGCTTTGGCATTGCGTCGATCAAGAGGGTAACGACAGCTATGTTCTCTTTGGTTCGAATACGACCTATGTTTGAAGCAGAAGCCCCCAAATGACCTTGAGAGGTTTCTAACGACCCTGATTCGAATACGATCCAAGTCAGACCCAAAAGGGGTTAAGCTATGATTCGGATACGATCAATAAGCCCCCTAGTGAGTTTGGCTTTGCACCGATCAAAAGGGTTACGACAGCTATGTTCTCTTTGGTTCGAATACGACCTATGTTTGAACAGGAATCCCCCAAATGACCTGTAACTGTGGCTATGAGCTGGATCAAAGGGTAATCATAGCTTAGCTCAATAATCCGGAAGCCCCCAAGTGATATATTTCTGAGATGTGCTCACCGGGTGCCTATGTTTGGGTTGTGCTGTGCAACAAACTCTCTTTTGACCCTGTACGTTTTTCTGAAAAAAAAACTCGAGCTTGTGGGAAATGAATTCTTTTTAAACCGGAATTTCAAACCGGATATTGAGAGCTTCAGAGCTTTTGTGGGAGACAGGTTTACCTTGAGCCGGATTGTAAACCGAAGCATCATTGTGAGCCAGAAATTTTTTCTGACGGCCTTTAAATTTTCACCAATATGGCGGTAGCCTCCGGCACCGGGTTATCTTCCCTCCAATGACCCGGGGTCTTAAATCTCGCGATATTTGCTAAGTCATGTTATCGTAGCCCCCGAGTGTCAAGGCAACTTGAGGAGTTGGCTTGAGATTCTTCATAATTAATCGTGATATAGACCGGTATGAGTCAATCAACAACTCAGTGATATAACTTGTCCTGCATTGAAGAACTTGCAAACCAGAGCAATTGCTCTTTTAAAGAAAAGCAATATATAATCTAAAAATATACTGGATGGATTTCACCTGATACATCAGGCCAATAGTCATCCGCCGCAGAGTTGATGATCATGCTGAGTGAGTCGGCCGCAGGAGTAGACAGATGAATTGGCCGCGGCATCGTAAGCCGTTACAGATGAGCAAGTTGTCCTTCTCGTTGTAAACCGGTGCGGACGCGTGAATCGACCGTGAGAACGGATGAGCGAGTCGTCCGTGGCGTTGTCAACCAGTGCGGTCACGAGAAACGGCCATGGCATTGTAAGCGGTGCGGGAGACTGTTGAGTAAGGATGACCTCCTGTGCCGAATGATGTTGGCGCACCTCCATCTCCGTGGTATAATGCCATTTTATAATGAATAATTCTCCTGCATATAAAATACAGCAGGGCAAACTAGTTGTGCTTGGATGAATTAATATGTATTTCAAAACAAATAGGGTAAATAGCACATGATTCGTTTAGACCGGAAATAACCTGCCATGAAGTTGATGATCACTAGGTGAAACTGAAATCAGTCACGGGTGAACCGGCCGTAGTGTGGTAAACCGGTGCGGACTGGTGACCCGGCCGTGACATTTGTAAGCCGGAGCGGACAACGAGTCGGCCGCATGCGCGGACGGATGTAAACCAAACAGTGGGGGTGGCGATTTGCACGTGTATCCGTCGAGCAGCATGGCCCGGAGGAACCCTAGTACAAAATTATGCTGGCACGCGCTCCATGTCCGTGGTATAACAATACGCTTGTCATAAATAACTATCCTGCATAAAAACATTGCAGACCACCGCAAACATAAATTGTTGTTTGATAAAAAACAATGTGTCGATAAAATATACTTAGATGAATATCACCTGATTTATCTATACGACCGATGATCCATAAGTAGCGTCAGGAGATATCCTTTGAGAATTTTGATCATTGTAATTTGATAACTGAGTCTCTCAAGGTGCAGTTGAAAGTCTTGAAACCTCTTCTCTGTTCTCACATGCTTGGAAAAACTGAAAGGCCTTGCACACATCCATGTCATACAGTGCTTCAAACACCTCCAGCAATTGTAGAGGCTCGTCAACGGCTGTAGCATCGAAAAAATCAGTAGGACGGTTCAACGTGGCTATGGAGGTTTGGACGCGGAGGTGACGGCGACTTGAGGTGAAGCCTTCTCAAAATTGCTTTGCACTGCTTCAGAATTGTATCTTCAGGCAACACCGTAGGTGGTTCAGATCAGCGTTTTGCTGGCAAGAAGCATGTGTTCATTTTTCTGAACTTTAGATCAAATCCTCCAAGAGCTCCATGTGAGGTAGTGGTCCACCAATAAATAGTCAAATTAGCCTTGATGTAATTGAAGATGGCGATGGCTCAGCAGCTCGGCGGGAGTGAGGCCAAAGCAGGCTACAACAACGCGACCTTGGCAGCGGTGACTTGGAGTGAAGGCGAGCCACGACCAAAAAGGGAGACACCGGCGAGAGGTTGATGCAGTGGCTCGAGGCAGGCGGCGGCCCGACCGAGCCACAACAGAGAAGGAAAGGCTGGCCGCTGGCTCCCTGGTGAGACTTGACCGCGACTTGCTAGAGCTGTGGATGTGGTCGATGGCTATTGGTGATTTGGCCTGGTCGCGATAATGATTTTGACGAGGCGGCGGCGACTCGATGTCAGAAACCGGCAGGCCACGGTGGTGACTTGGCCGGTACAGCGGGGCCGCGACCAGGCTCAGATCCTAACCCGGAGGCTCGACAGCTCGGACTGGATGTGACTCGGAGGCAGGGTCGCACGCAGAGTGGCTCAACAGCCAGGGGAAGAGCAGCACGGCGCAGCGGAGCGGAACCAGCAAGCGGACGGCTCTGGTAGTAGACACAGCAGCCGGTGGCGGGTCTGAATCACACTGGGCGGCACGGGAGGCCAGGCGCGAGCTCGCGAGGCGACAGAAACAGGGCAGCCTGCGCGCTGATGACAGCGATCGGCGGCAGGACCATGGGAACGGCGGCTCGATGAACATGGAAACAAGATTGGAGTAGCTCGCAGATGAGTTCATGGCGGCTCAAGGCGAAGGGTCGCGGCTCAGCGCAGTAGAATCTATAGTGGTGAGGCAGCAGCTCATCCAGGCCAGGTCGAGGTGGATCGGCGACCAAACTTGGAGGCGAGGCCGCGGTGGCACCTGTTCGGAGGTGAGACCATGGCAGAGGCAACAGTTCGCACGGAAGGTGCGCCTAGCGCCTGGAAACCTAGTGGAGACGGCTTGGTGCGAGGTTGGCAGAGGCGGCGGTGGCCGGCAGTCGACGAGGCGGCCAGCGGCTTAGGGCAGAGGCGGCCGTCGGAAACGAGACCACGGCTACGGCAGCTCAGAACCGCGGGGGTAGAGACCATCGGAGCGATAACGGCTCGATGGCGGAAACCGCTTCCGGGTCGTGGGATGTTCCTAATGTTTTTTTTCAGATCAAAATCTGCCTCGGAATTTCCTTTTGTGCAACTCACGCGGGTGCTCGATATAGGATGACGTGACCCGATGTACAACGGCTCAGCAGAATTCTTGTTGGTCTTGTGGAGCCGGCAATAATTGAATCAACTACATGGCGATGGTGGACAGAGCACAATCCTGATCTTCGTAGAACTTAAATCTTCCAGATCGTAAATCTGAACTGATGAATTCAAAAACTGATACAAATTCTTTCGAATCAAGTCTTCTTCAACTGGCCAGTCGCGAGCTTCTTGATCCCTAGAAGAGATCCCTCCAAGAACTCATCACCATCGTGCGCAAGCCCCACGGTTGGCGTCAACTGTCGTGGATTTGTCACGACAGATGTCCTTAGTGTCAGGACTTAGTCGCGAGGCCAACGCATCTATGTGGTAGCTTGAGATGGGTTGAGCGGAATCGAGAGACGCAACATAAGACAAGGATTTAGACAGCTTCGGGCCCCGGGAAACATCATCCGGTAAGAACCCTACATGCTGTTTGTGGCTAGATCTCATTATGCTCATGAGAGAGTCGTCGTGTAAGCTGGCCTCCCCTTTGTGTCTAGCCCTAAAGATTATTTTCTGTCCCTCTTTGGGGAGCCCTGCCCCTCCTTATATATGTTGAAGGGGCGGGTTACAAGTGGAGTCCTAGTAGGACTAGAATAGTCTATCCTTTCTCACAAGTTGAATACAACTCCGGGTCTTGCTTCCTTGTAAAGGAAATATTCATCATCCCTTTCCTCTTAAGCCGGCCCACCAGAGTATAAGCCGGCCTGGTGGGCCTTGGGCCTTGTCGTCCGTCTGATCCGCCTGCCGTTTCTCCAGTGAGTCACAATGTCCAAGCAGGTTACATGTCTCCGGTGAGTCGCCAAGCCCGGCCGAATCATGATTCTGGCCGGGTCGTACCACGGGGTATATCCCCGACAAATATCATCAAGCTAGGTTTCATCATGATCATATGATTCGCGTTCGGTACTTTGATAATCTGATATGTGGGTGGACCGGTGCTTGGGTGCTATCCTTACTTGGACAAGCATCCCACTTATGATTAACCTCTATTGCAAGCATCCGCAACTACAACAAAAGTATTAAGGTAAACCTGACCATAGCATGAAACATGTAGATCCAAATCAGCCCCTTAAGAAGCAACACATAAACTAGGGTTTAAGCTTCTGTCACTCTAGCAACCCATCATCTACTTATTACTTCCCAGTGCCTTCCTCTAGGCCCAAATAATGGTGAAGTGTCATGTAGTCGACGTTCACATAACACCACTAGAGGAGAGACAACATACATCTCATCAAAATATCGAACGAATACCAAATTCACATGACTAATAATAGCAAGACTTCTCCCATGTCCTCAGGAACAAACGTAACTAATCCCAAAGCATATTCATGTTCATAATCAGAGGGGTATTAAAGTGCATATAGGATCTGAACATATGATCTTCCACCAAGTAAACCAACTAGCATCAACTACAAGGAGTAATTAACACTACTAGCAACCCACAGGTACCAATCCCAGACTTGGAGACAAGAATTGGATACAAGAGATGAACTAGGGTTTGAGAGGAGATGGTGCCGGTGAAGATGTTGATGGAGATTGACCCCCTCCCGATGAGAGGATCGTTGGTGATGACGATGGCGATGATTTCCCCCTCCCGGAGGGAAGTTTCCCCGGCAGAACAGCTCCGCCAGAACCCTAGATTGGTTCCGCCAAGGTTCCGCCTCGTGGCAGCGGAGTCTCGTCCCGAAAGCTTGCTTATGATTTTTTCCTCAACGAAAGACTCCACATAGCAGAAGATGGGCATCGGAGGGCCACCAGGGGGCCCACGAGGCAGGGGGGCGCGCCCAGGGGGTAGGGCGCGCCCCCCACCCTCGTGGCCAGGGTGTGGCCCCCCTCTGGAACTTCTTGCGCTCAGTATTTTTTATATATATTCTGAAAATGACTTCCGTGAAGTTTCGGGACTTTTGGAGCTGTGGAGAATAGGTCTCTAATATTTGCTCCTTTTCCAACCCAGAATCCCAGCTGCCGGCATTCTCCCTCTTTATGTAAACCGAGAATAGGCATAAGTATTGTGACATAATGTGTAATAACAGCCCATAATGCAATAAATATCGATATAAAAGCATGATGTAAAATGGGCGTATCAACTCCCCCAAGCTTAGACCTCGCTTGTCCTCAAGCGAAAGCCGAAATTGAAAAATATGTCCACATGTTTAGAGATAGAGGTGTCGATAAAAATAAAATACGGACATGAGGGCATCATGATCATTCTTAGAACAACAACTTATATAATTATTGTCATATGATCTCTTATGCAAGAGTAACAATTCAATCACAATTTCAAGTATGAATCATAAACTTCATTGAAAACTAACAAACTATAATCTCAGTCATTGAAGCAATTGCAATTTACCATAACATAGGAAAGAGTTAATATAAGAGCTTTTCAGCAAGTCCACATACTCAACTATCATATAGTCTTCCACAGTTGCTAACACTCACGCAATACTTATGGGTATGGAGTTTTAATCGGACACAGAGAAAGATATGGGCTTATAGTTTTGCCTCCCAACGTTTTACCTCAAGGGTAATGTCAAAAATAATAGTTCATGAAAACTCACATCCAATTAGCCATATATACCAGGATCTTTCCAACATGTTGTGCTTGCCAAAAGATAAAATTTTAAAAGGAAGGGTGAAGATCACCATGACTCTCATGCAAGGTAGGAGATAAAAGTAAAAGATAGGCCCTTCGCAGAGGGAAGCAGAGGTTGTCATGCGCTTTTATGGTTGGATGCACAAAGTCTTAATGCGAAAGAGCGTCACTTTATATTGCCACTTGTGATATGGACCTTTATTATGCAGTCCGTCGCTTTTATTTCTTCCATATCACACGATCGTATAAAGCTTATTTTCTCCCACACTAATAAGTCATACATATTTAGAGGGCAATTTTTATTGCTTGCACCGATGACAACTTACTTGAGGGATCTTACTCAATCCATAGGTAGGTATGGTGGACTCTCATGGCAAAACTGGTTTAAGGGTGTTTGGAAGCACAAGTAGTATCTCTACTTGGTGCAAAGAATTTGGCTAGCATGAGGGTGAAAGGCAAGCTCAACCATGTTGGATGATCCATGTCAATATAATTTATCTTAGATGTAAGAAAACATAACCCATTACATTGTCTTCCTTGTCCAACGTCAACTCTTTAGCATATCATATTTTAATGAGTGCTCACAATCATAAAAGATGTCCAAGATAGTATATTTATATGTGAAGACCTCTCTTTCTTTATTACTTCCTATTAATTGCAACGATGACCAAAACTATGTTTGTCAACTATCAACAACTTTTATTCATCATACTCTTTCTATGTGAGCTCATTACTCTCCATAAGATCCATATGCTCTCTTTGTTTATTTTTATTCTTTCTCTTTTCTTTTATTCACTCAAGATCATGGCAAAATAACAAAGCCCTTGATTCAACACTAATCTTTATTATATATAGCTCACGGACTCGATTACATAGAAGGATCATAAAGCAAAACTCACAACTAGATCATACTAAGAACTTTTGTTCTACTAGATCAAAATATTATCAAAAGGATCGAACTAAGAAAAACGGTAAAGATAAAAGTGATGGTGATACGATACCGGGGCACTCCCCCAAGCTTGGCAGTTGCCAAGGGGAGTGCCCATACCCATGTGATTATACCTTTTGTTGGTGAAGAAGATGGTGGTGATGATGGATAGTCGCACATCAAGTGTAGGAGGTCTTCTAACTTGCGAATAATTCCTTTGAGTGCGATGATATGCTCCTTCAAGAAAATATTTTCACGTGTGAGATACTTATTTTGTATACGAACTAACTCAATCATCATGAAAGCTTCGATCTCAGTTGGGGTAAGAAGATTGTTATCAAGTTGAAGGATGTCTTCTGTTGCCAGAACTTGGTCCTCTGTGGTCTTCTTGACCCCTTTATCCTTGTTGATCTCCATGGGCTCTTCTCTCGTTAGCTCTATCCTCATTAGCCAAGCATCGTTGCCCTCATTGTTGGAGGGGGAGGGAGACGACATGATGCTTGGCTTTGACAACCCTCGCAGAAAACAACTCGAAACAAGAACATGAGATTTTTGCGTGATACGGGAGTCAAAACCTTCGGGAGATTATATAATGAATTTTTACCGACCAAAAGAAGTATTGTGCAATAAAACGGAGTCCGGAGAGCACGAGGTGCCCACGAGGCAGGGGGGCGTGCCCAGGGGGTAGGGCACACCCTCCACCCTCGTGGAGCCCTCATGTCCTTCCTGGACTGCTTCTTATTTTTCTATTTTACTAAATATTCCAAAACAAAGAAAAATTGCCATTAGAACTGTTTTGGAGTAGGTTTACTTACCATACAACATACCTATTCCTTTTCGGAGTCTGAAACGTTCCGGAAAGTGTCCCTTATGTTTTCCTCCTTGGTTACAGTTTCAATAACATTGGTTTCAACATTTATAGGATTACCTGAGATATAATGTTTGATTCTTTGACCGTTCACCACCTTCGGGTTTGTGCCTTTGAAGTTTTTGATTTTTATGGCACTGGAACAATAGACCTCCTCGATAATGTAAGGACCTTCCCATTTAGAGAGAAGCTTTCCTGCAAAAAATCTTAAACGGGAGTTGTATAGCAATACATAATCACCTACATTAAACTCACGCTTTTGTATCCTTTTGTCATGCCATGTTTTAACCTTTTCTTTAAACAATTTGGCATTCTCATAGGCTTGGGTTCTCCATTCATCAAGTGAGCTAATGTCAAATAACCTTTTCTCACCGACAAGTTTGAAATCATAATTGAGATCTTTAATGGCCCAATATGCCTTATGTTCTAGTTCGAGAGGTAAGTGACATGCTTTTCCATAAACCATTTTATACAGAGACATACCCATAGGATTTTTATATGCAGTTCTATCGGCCCATAATGCATCATCAAGTTTCTTGGACCAATTCTTTCTAGATCTATTAACAGTCTTTGCAAAATTAATTTGAGCTCTCTGTTGCTCAATTCTACTTGACCACTAGACTGTGGGTGATAAGGAGATGTAATTCTATGATTAACATCATACTTAGCAAGCATTTTATGGAAAGCACCATGAATAAAATGTGAACCACCATCAGTCATTAAATATCTAGGGACTCCAAACCTCAGAACAATAACTTCTTTAAGCATCTTAATAAAGGTGTTATGATCAGCACTACTAGTTGGAATAGCTTCTACCCACTTAGTAACGTAATCAACAGCAACTAAAATATGTGTATATCCATTAGAGGCAGGAAAAGGTCCCATAGAATCAAAGCCCCAAACATCAAATGGTTCAATAACAAGTGAATAATTCATAGGCATTTCTTGACGTCTACTAATATTACCAATTCTTTGACATTCATCACAAGATAAGACAAACTTATGGGCATCCTTGAAGAGAGTAGGCCAATAAAAACCAGATTGCAATACCTTATGTGCAGTTCTATCTCCAGCATGGTGTCCTCCATAAGCCTCGGAGTGACACTTGCGTAGGATCTGTTCCTGTTCATGCTCAGGTACACAACGTCTAATAACACCATCTACTCCTACTTTATAAAGATGTGGATCATCCGAGAAGTAATGTCTTAAATCACAGAATAACTTTTTCCTTTGCTGGTATGTGAAACTAGGTGGTATAAACTTAGCAACAATGTAATTAGCATAATCAGCATACCATGGAGCAGTGTGAGAAGCATTTATGACATTTAATTGTTCGTCAGGAAAGCTATCATCAATAGGTAGCGGGTCATCAAGAACATTTTCTAACCTAGACAAGTTGTCTGCAACGGGTTCTCAGCTCCCTTTCTATCAATAATATGCAAATCAAATTCTTGTAGCAAGAGAACCCATCTAATAAGTCTAGGTTTAGCATCTTTCTTTTCCATAAGATATTTAATAGCAGCATGATCCGTGTGAATAGTTACTTTAGAATCAACAATATAAGGTCTGAACTTATCACAAGCAAATACAACTGCTAAGAATTCTTTTTCAGTTGTAGCATAATTTCTCTAGGCATTGTCTAGAGTTTTACTAGCATATTGTATAACATTTATTTTCTTATCAACTCCTTGCCCTAGAACAGCACCTACAGCATAATCACTAGCATCACACATAATTTCAAAAGGTAAATGCCAATCAGGTGGCTGAACAATAGGTGCAGAGATTAATGCTTTCTTAAGTATTTCAAATGCTTCTACACAATCATTATCGAAGATGAACGGTATATCTTTTTGTAATAAATTAGTCAGAGGCCTAGAGATTTTTGAGAAGTCCTTAATGAACCTCCTATAAAAACCGGCATGACCAAGGAAACTTCTTATACCTTTGATGTCCTTGGGACACGACATCTTTTCAATAGCATCAACTTTAGCTTTATCAACTTCAATGCCTCTTTCAGAAATTTTGTGCCCCAAGACAATACCTTCATTAACCATAAAGTGGCATTTCTCCCAATTCAAGACAAGGTTAGTTTCTTCACATCTCTGCAAAACTCGATCAAGGTTGCTTAAGCAATCATCAAAAGAGGATCCATAAATGGAGAAATCATCCATGAATACCTGACATATCTTTTCACAAAAATCAGAAAATATAGCCATCATGCATCTTTGAAAGGTAGCAGGTGCATTACATAAACCAAAAGGCATACGTCTATAAGCAAAAGTACTAAAAGGGCAAGTAAAAGTGGTCTTAGATTGATCATCAGCTGACATAGGTATTTGGGAGAAACCAGAATAACCATCTAGAAAGCAAAAATGAGTATGTTTGGATAATCTTTCTAGCATTTGATCAATAAAAGGTAAGGGGTAATGATCTTTTTTAGTAGCCTTATTTAATTTAGGGAAATCAATTACCATCCTATAACCTGTAATAATTCTTTGTGGAATCAATTCATATTTATAATTAGGAACGACAGTAATGCCTCCCTTCTTAGGAACACAATGGATAGGACTTACCCACTGACTATCATCAACGGGATAAATTATACCTGCCTCAGGGAGCTTTAGTATTTCTTTTCTTACTACTTCTTTCATCTTAGGATTCAGTCGTCGTTGGTGATCAATAACCGGTTTGGCATCTTTTCCAGATTTATTTTGTGTTGGCATAGAGTGGGACTAATGCCCTTAAGATCATCAAGAGTATATCCAATAGCAGCATGGTGCTTCTTCAGAGTTTTCAATAAATTTTCTTCCTCCTTCTCTGAAAGGTTAGCACTAATAATAACATGATATATCTTCTTTTCATCGAGATAAGCATATTTAGGAGTATC
This sequence comes from Triticum aestivum, assembly GCF_018294505.1. Lineage (NCBI taxonomy): Eukaryota > Viridiplantae > Streptophyta > Magnoliopsida > Poales > Poaceae > Triticum > Triticum aestivum. The sequence continues at coordinate 267,107,134 of NC_057794.1, forward strand.
AGGCAAAGGTTTAAGATCAAACACGGTATCACCCTTGGGTGGAGGAGGATCCCCTAAGATTTCAACAGGCAAGTTGTGTTTTAGAATAGGTCCCTGTTTAAAGAATACTTCATCTATTTCCCTTCTTTCATTCATATACATATCATTTTCATGGTCTAGCAAATATTGTTCTAAAGGATCACTAGGAGGTACGGCAATAGAAGCAAGACCAATAATTTCATCTTTACTAGGCAATTCTTCTTCGCGGTGTTGTCTACGAAATTTAGAAAAGTTGAACTCATGAGACATATCACCTAAACCAATAGTAATAACATCCTTTTTGCAGTCTATCCTAGCATTAACAATGTTTAAGAAGGGTCTACCAAATATAATGGGACAAAGCTATCTTGTGGGGAACCAAGAACAAGAAAATCAGCAGGATATTTAGTTTTCCCACACAAGACTTCAACATCTCTAACAATTCCCATTGGTGAAATAGTATCTCTATTGGCAAGTTTAATGGTGACATCAATTTCTTCTAACTCAGCAGGTGCAATACCATGCATAATTTCTTTGTATAAGTCAATAGGTATTGCACTAGCACTAGCACCCATATCACACAATCCATGATAACAATGATATACTATTTTAACAGAAATAACAGGCATGCCTATCACATGTCTATGTTTATCTTTAGCACAAGGTTTAGCAATGCTAGCAGTTTCATCATAGAAATAAATAACATGCCCATCAATATTATCAGCCAAGAGATCCTTAACAATAGCAATATTAGGTTCAACTTTAACTTGCTCAGGAGGTGTATAGGTTCTAATATTTCTTTTACGAACCACAGTTGAAGCTTTAGCATGATCTTTTATCCTAACAAGAAAAGGTGGTTTCTCAACATAAGTAGTAGGAACAATAGGATCATTATAAGTGATAGTCTTTTATTCAACTTTAATAGGTGAAGCTACTTTTACTTCTATGGGAGGATGGTATTTAAACCACTTCTCTTTAGGGAGATTGATATGAGTAGCAAAAGATTCACAAAAAGAAGCTACTATTTCAGAGTCAAGTCCATATTTAGTGCTAAATTTACGAAAAACATCGGTATCCATAAAATATTTAACACAATCAAACTTAGGTGTCATACCTGACTCCTTACCTTCGTCGAGATCCCAATCTTTAGATTTGCGTTTAATTCTTTCCAATAAATCCCATTTGAATTCAATAGTCTTCATCATAAAGGAGCCAGCACAAGAAGTATCGAGCATGGTGCGGTTGTTATCAGAAAGCCGAGCATAATTTTTTTGAATAATCATTTCTCTTGAGAGCTCATGATTGGGGCATGAATATAACATTGATTTAAGCCTCCCCCAAGCTTGATCGATGCTTTCTCCTTCGCGAGGCCAAAAATTATATATATAATTGCGATCACAATGAACAAGATGCATAGGATAGAACTTCTGATGAAATTCCAATTTCAATCGTTTGTAGTTCCATGATCCCACATCATCACATAGCCTATACCATGTCAATGCGTCTCCCTCCAAAGATAAAGGGAAGACCTTCTTCTTGAAAGCATCATTGGGCATACCTGCAAGCATAAATAATCCACAAACTTCATCCACATATATTAGGTGCTCATCAGGATGTAATGTTCCATCTCCTGCAAAAGGATTAGCCATCAGTTTTTCTATCATACCCGAAGGAATTTCAAAGCAGACATTTTCATTTTCAGTAGGTTCAGTAGGTTCAGTAGGTTGAGGAGCAACTCTATGCTCTACTGGTCGGGGTGAAGATACCCCAAACAAGCCCCTCAAAGGATTACTTTCCATAGTAACAAGTGATAGTAAATTTCAGCACACTATATAAATTTTTCCTTACCAAATTCCACCTACCAAAGGCGCTTCACTCCCTGGCAACGGTGCCAGAAAAGAGTCTTGATGACCCACAAGTATAGGGTATCTATCGTAGTCCTTTCGATAAGTAAGAGTGTCGAACCCAACGAGGAGTAGAAGGAAACGATAAGCGGTTTTTAGCAAGGTATTCTCTACAAGCACTGGAATTATAGGTAACACATAGTTTTTTGATAAGATAATTTGTAACGAGCAACAAGTAACAAAAGTAAATATAGTGCAGCAAGGTGTCCCAATCCTTTTTGTAGCAAAGGACAAGCCTGGACAAATTCTTATATAGAGAAAAGCGCTCCTAAGGACACATGGTAATATCGTCAAGCTAGGTTTCATCACGATCATATGATTCACGTTCAGTACTTTGATAATCTAATATGTGGGTGGACCGGCGCTTGGGTGCTGTCCTTACTTGGACAAGCATCCCACTTATGATTAACCTCTATTGCAAGTATCCGCAACTACAACAAAAGTATTAAGGTAAACCTAACCATAGCATGAAACATATGGATCCAAATCAACCTCTTACAAAGCAACGCATAAACTAGGGTTTAAACTTCTGTCACTCTAGCAACCCATCATCTACTTATTACTTCCCAATGCCTTCCTCTAGGCCCAAATAATGGTGAAGTGTCATGTAGTCGACGTTCACATAACACCACTAGAGGAGAGACAACATACATCTCATCAAAATATCGAACGAATACCAAATTCACATGACTAATAATAGCAAGACTTCTCCCATGTCCTCAGGAACAAACGTAACTAATCCCAAAGCATATTCATGTTCATAATCAGAGGGGTATTAAAGTGCATATAGGATCTGAACATATGATCTTCCACCAAGTAAACCAACTAGCATCAACTACAAGGAGTAATTAACACTACTAGCAACCCACAGGTACCAATCCCAGACTTGGAGACAAGAATTGGATACAAGAGATGAACTAGGGTTTGAGAGGAGATGGTGCCGGTGAAGACGTTGATGGAGATTGACCCCCTCCCGATGAGAGGATCGTTGGTGATGACGATGGCAATGATTTCCCCCTCCCGGAAGGAAGTTTCCCCGGCAGAACAGCTCCGCCAGAACCCTAGATTGGTTCCGCCAAGGTTCCGCCTCGTGGCGGCGGAGTCTCGTCCCGAAAGCTTGCTTATGATTTTTTCCTCAACGAAAGACTCCACATAGCAGAAGATGGGCATCGGAGGGCCACCAGGGGGCCCACGAGGCAGGGGGGCGCGCCCAGGGGGTAGGGCGCGCCCCCCACCCTCGTGGCCAGGGTGTGGCCCCCTTCTAGAACTTCTTGCGCTCAGTAATTTTTATATATATTCTGAAAATGACTTCCGTGAAGTTTCGGGACTTTTGGAGCTGTGGAGAATAGGTCCTTAATATTTGCTCCTTTTCCAGCCCAGAATCCTAGCCGCCGGTATTCTCCCTCTTTATGTAAACCTTGTAAAATAAGAGAGAATAGGCATAAGTATTGTGACATAATGTGTAATAACAGCCCATAATGCAATAAATATCAATATAAAAGCATGATGCAAAATGGACGTATCAGTGCATGTATTTCAAATTTGAATTATGCACATAAAATGCCTAAAAAACCTAGTTAATGTATAAAAATGTCCAAATGAACCTCGGAAAATTCCAAAACTTTACACAACACTCAAGTTGTTCTATGTTGGCACTATAATTTTTTGAAAGCAATAAGAGGCAACGGAGATCATTTCGTCCCCAAAGGTGGCATGTTCCGTATCGAAACCATCATGCTTGTTGTGAGAAGCTCTGGTTTGTGAGAAGCTTATACCAAAGCTGTCCCCAAATGGGACAAACTTTTTACCACGGCATGTTGATGCCGCTCCATGATACCATGCCAAGTTTCTTGAATTTCAGATGAGTTTTCGATTTACTAGAATTTAAAAACCAGGTATCTCAATCTTTTGCCGGCAATCAACAACGCCTTGGTGTTTGAAATTCATTCCCATTTCTTGCATGGGACCTAAGCATGCACTCAAGGACACAGATTTGATTTTTCAACCAATTTATATGCACCGGAGCATGTGCATGTAGTTTAATTTTGAATTGTGCACCTGAAATGGCTAGAAAACCAGTTTAATTATAAAATGTCCAAACGAACCCTGAATAATTCCAATTCTTTTACGACACGCATATATTTGCATGTTCACTGCAGATAAAAGTTCTAGCAATTCAAACAGCGTCCATTGCTGCTGTGACCCCATTATGTAATTCAAATCAAGGAGATCCCGCACAGTTTATTATCACCAACCGTGTGAGATGTAGTACAAAATATCTTAGGGCACCGTCGGTGTATAGTACACCTATGGCTTACGCGAGAAGGTGTGTCAGCTACAGTCCATAGCGGGCGTGTCAAGAACACTAGCTCGCTCCCCAAATACTCCCACCTCTGCATCCCTCGCAATCTCGAAAATATTACTGCCTCATAATCTTGAAAATATCTACCGCCTGGAAGGTTTTAATGTTTGATAGCACACGATTAGTATGTGCGGACCACGATGTATGTTACTCCTGCTCTACTTCAGTCCCTTGATTCAAATTTTAAGTAGCCCCGGCAATTTACTCCCGCATATGCATCCCTCGCAATCTCCAAAATATCTGCTCACTCTTGATCCAAATTTTCAGTAGCCCCGCCTTGTTACTCCCGCCTAGTAAATTTTTCAGTTGACGCAGTATTTTCTCAAACACCACCTTGCCCCCCTCGCCCCCTCCACACACACACACCCCAAAACCTCCGCTCACACAGACACACACAACCCTCGAAACCGTTGGTAGGTCACCGCCATCGCCAGCGCCTCCATCCTCAACCTCTGCCTGTGAGCCGGGGAGCTCGAGGAGCCAATGGCCAAAAAGAGGTTTATCGCGGCCTTTTTGCCCGACGCCGGTGAGGTGACCGCCAAGGTGTTCCCGTCGTCCTCCGCAGGCTCGATCCGTCGTCGCCGGTCCCCCGATGCGCCCGCCGCCGCACCCCTACGCTGGTTCAAGCACTTCCCCATCCTCCCTCGGACCGAAGGTCCTACCTCGGGGCCCGACAATGGCGGTGGGGGATGTGGGTTGCCATGATTACAGATCGGGACACCCACACCCGCCGGTGTCTCGGTAGCTTCCACACGGCCGAGCTCGCGACCATGGAGTACGACCGCTGGCAGCTCCGCTACCACGGCACGGCGGCTATGCTCAATTTCCCCTTCGGCACATGTCCGGTCGACCTCGTTCCGCCGGAGCAATGGGTGGTGAGCTCGGCTATGGCGTGGGAGGACCGTGAGGCATGGGAGTGACTCGAGGCCGAGGCCGCCGACGAGGCCTACATGCAAGAGCTCCGCTGGCAGCACCTGGAGCTCATGGAGGCGGAGCGGGCGATCTTTGCTGGCGCGGAGGGCGGCGAGGTTATCGCGCTCTCCTGCGATGACGAGGTCGAAGGCGGCGAGGACGGCGACACGGAGGGCGGCGAGGTTATCGCGCTTTGCTCCGATGATGAGGTCGAAGGTGGCGGCGACGGCGGCGCGGATGGCTTCGCGGTGGGCCCCGAGGACGAGGAGATCGACATCGACGTGTGGAGGAGTGCCTTCCCCAACGACCCCGGCGACGGTCCCGGCCTGGACCCGGCTCGCAACACACCGTACATGACGAGAAAGGATTGGCTCGACCTCTACTTCGACCAAAAGTAGTTTAGTTTAGTTTAAATTTATGTTTTATGTTTGGTTATGCAAAACTATCTATGTTTATGTTTGAATGCATGCTACTTTCGGTTGAACCTGCTTTGAACTTGAACAAATTGAAGTTTACAACCTTAAGTTTAGGGGATCGACTAGAAAAGGCCAAAAATTGCTGGAGTATATATATATCCACTAAGGGTTTTAGTCCTTTAACTTTTTAAGGATCGCCTAGAGATGTCCTTATGACTTGTTTATTTCAATTCTTCAAAATGTGATGCTCTATATGTGCAACTATTTGCCGTGCAGTTCAATTTCATCAATAAAAGTTTCAACAATACCACTATGAATTATGATATTTGGTTTCTGTTAAGGATATTGCAGTTAACATGCCTTTCGTTTTTAACAATAACTAGTGTACTGCAGACGTGCACAATACCACTTTGAATGACTATTTGCTTGTTTTTAAATGTTATGCCTGATGCAGTTAACACACCTTTCCACTTCTTGTTTTGCTTAACTAGCACGCTTAAGCCTGCACACTGAAGCTATCATTTGTAGATTATGTTGTTTACCATGGATATATTTGGTTGATGTTTAGCCAGTTTTGCTTAACATGCCTTTATATGTACTCATGCAGGACAATATTTTGAACAATGTTGTTTTCCATCGAGGTTAGTTTCATCGCATTGCTTATATGTACTCACTGTTCAGGATATCGGTAGCTGGTACCATATAGCCTGGGGCTGATAAGGGATTAATCATTGAATCAGACATTTCACTGAATATATCTATAACCCATTTATCACTAGGTTAACTAGGGCCATATTTAATATATCCGAGGCTACATAGCAACATGCATTGTACTGAATGACTAAATATGCAATCCCATGCTACATAGTAACAAGGAAGAGTGTTACCTTAATGTTTTGATGCTGTCTAGATATACATGTAATAAAATCTTATATAATAGGATGGAGGGAGTGTTGTACTACATCATTTTTTAATTGTTGTTTAGCCTCTAATATTAACTTGGTGCTTTTAGGTACATATATCATTGCCAAAGATCCACACTTCGACCCTTTCTGCGTATGGGGCAATGAGATATTCATGAACTAGCATCAAGTGAGGAAACTAATAAAGATTGTTATTAAAATGGGTCAAAAGATGTCAATCGAACTATTTGTTTACACTTTATGCAAGACAATAGTGAACTGCAGGATGGTAAGTAAGAACCCTGTAGCCTTCTTTTTACTGCCCGTAATGAGTTGTGTTAGATGAAAATATCTGAATCTTTTTTCCTTTGCAGTGGATCCTGAAGCAGTTTACTCAAGATTACCTCTCAAACTACATGATTGGCGGCCGACCATCACAAGAGGTTGGACTAGAGTCATGCATGCCTGCTGCATCCAGGAGAGCACAATAGGTCCATTACGCTTCGCCTTGTTCAGCAACCGGAATGTCTGTCGCCTCTTTCTTTACCATCTGTAATAGTACAAGTGTAGAACACTGGTTCATCATTCTTTATTTGGTGCTTATGTAATTCTTAAACATATGTACCTATGAATCGAATAATGCATTGGTTGTTTGAACCTGATGGATATGAATAAAGCTATAGACTAGTTTCAAGTTTAAATTAGGTACAATTTTGAATAGCAGCAATTAAATTAGGGCAAAATTACATTGTGCGGGTCATTATGGCACACACGGTTGGTAAAACACAAACGTTTGTGATATACACCATGATCCGAGATGGTTCATAGAGAGGAAACGTGTGCAAGCATGCACACAGTTGCCATTTGCAAAGCGTGTGTGATGTCAGATACTATCACATACGATGCGGGGAAACTAAATGTGTGTGATTGTCTACCTATCGTACATGGTTTATAATCATGAACTGTTTGTGATGTGCCAGACATCGTAAAACTCCCGTGCCTGGAATCTACCTGGAAAGCTCCCGTGCCTGGAATTTGCCTGGTTTTAGGTAGAACCAGAAAACTCTGACTGCGATGGCAATGCGAGCACAAACGAGTAGCAAGGATGAAGCGTTTGGGATATTCGAGATATTCGAAACGGTTATATAGGGACAACTGTATGCATTAAGGCTCCCTATCCCCGACGGTTTCTGGGTCGTGTGGGAAGGACCCCCCTATCGCCCACACTCACTTGGCGACGTTCCCAAATGCCATCGCGGAAAAGGGTTAAAAACCGATGCGTACCAGTGTATTGAGTTAGTTGCAGGATGATGCATTACGGAACGAGTAAAGAGACTTGCCGGTAACGAGATTGAACTAGGTATGCAGATACCGACGATCGAATCTCGGGCAAGTAACATACTGATGATAAAGGGAATAACGTATGTTGTCATAATGGTTTGACTAATAAAGATCTTCGTAGAATATGTGGGAACCATTATGAGCATCCAGGTTCCGCTATTGGTTATTGACTGTAGAGGTGTCTCAGTCATGTCTACATAGTTCTCAAACCCATAGGGTCCGCACGCTTAACGTTCGATGACAATTTGTATTTATGAGTTATGTGTTTTGGTGACCAAAGTTTGTTCGGAGTCCCTGAAAGGATCGATATAGTTGACTAGAGGGGGGGGGGGTGAATAGGTAACTAACAATTTTTAGCTTTTCTTTACCAATTTAAACTTTGCATTAAAGTAGGTTGTATAGATATGCAACTAGGTGAGCAACCTATATGATGCAACAACAATGAGCACTTAAGCAAGCAAGAGATGCAACACAATATAAGCTTGCACAAGTAAAGATACGAGATAACCAAGAGTGGTGCCGGTGAAGACGAGGATGTGTTACTGAAGTTCCTTCCTTTTTAGTGTAAGTACGTCTCCGTTGGAGCGGTGTGGAGGCACAATGCTGCCCAAGAAGACACTAGGGCCACCATATTCTCCTCACGCCCTCACACAATGCGAGATGCCGTGATTCCACTATTGGTGCCCTGGGAGGCGGTGACCAGACCTTTACAAACAAGGTTGGGGCTCTCTCCACAACTGAATTGGAGGCTCCCAACGAAACCACGGATCTTCACCACAATGGAATGTGGCTCCGAGGTGACCTCAACCATCTAGGGTGCTCAAACACCCAAGAGTAACAAAATCCACACAACAAAGTATGAGGGAAGCAAATATCCTTTGGTGGAAGTGTAGATCTAGGTCTCCTCCTTCAATCCCTAGCAAATCAACAAGTTTGAGTGGCTAGGGAGAGAGATCAGGCAAGAGAGCTTGAGTGGCATTAATGGTGGAGCGAGAGAGGTAAGAGGTAGGTGGAAGAACCACCCTGTCAGTGTCAAAACCAGCGGATCTTGGGTAGGGGGTCCCGAACTGTGCGTCTAGGCGGATGGTAACGGGAGGCAGGGGACACAATGTTTTACCCAGGTTCGGGCCCTCTTAATGGAGGTCCGCCGGTTTTGACACCGACATTGGTGCTTTCATTGAGAGTTCCTCTGTGTCGTCGCCGTTAGGCTGGATGGCTCCTTCTATCATCGATAGCGATGTAGTCCAGAGTGAGACTTTTCTCCCCGGACAGATCTTTGTGTTTGGCGGCTTCGCACTGTGGGACAACTCGCTTGGCCATCTGGAGCAGATCGAAAGCTACGCCCCTGGCCGTCAGGTCAGGCTTGGAAGCTTAAATTAAACGGCCACTATCCGCGGAGACTTGATCTTCGACGGATTTGAGCCCCAACCTTGTGCGCCACACGGTCACGGTGAGTACGATTTAGCTCTACCATTGGACCGTATTCACAGATCGCACCGGCAGCCGCTCCGAGCCTCAATTCGGAGCCAATTGCGCCATCCATGTATGGGTGGATAGACCCCGTCATGGAGGCCGTATCCTCAGCAGCGATCGAGCCAAATATCGACCTTACCCTTCACGAGAGCCGTGTTGTTAAACTACCAGATACTTCTCCGGCCACGGACTCCGAACCGCCTGCGCCCGTTCCTATCGAATCCGGTTGGGCGCCGGTCATGGAGTTTACCTCTGTGGATATCTTTCAGCACTCGGCCTTCGGCGACGTACTAAATTCACTAAAGTCTCTCTCCTTGTCAGGAGATTCCTGGCCGAACTATGTCCGGCAGGATTGGGATGTGGATGATGAAGAAATTCGCCGCCCACCCACCACCCACTTAGTAGCCACTATCGATGACTTAACCGACATGCTCGACTCCGACTCCGAAGACATCGACGGTATGGACGACGATGCAGGAGACGAACAGGAACCACTGCCCACAGGGGACTGGGCGCCCACTTCATCACATGACGTATACATGGTGGACACACCACAAGAAGACGACGACGAGGAATGGAAGGACGCAACAAAGGGTTGTCCCCTCGAGAAGCAGTCAAAGCGGCGGCGTAAGCGCCGTCCCAAATCCCGCCTCAGCAGAAACAACGATCATACAGACCCAGCGTTAGAGCAGGGTCAACCATTGCCGGACCACGACAACACGGAGAATCAACCCAAACAACCCGACTCTGTCAAAGATAATAGTCCGGACGACATCACACCAGACAGACACCCGAAGCAATAGAATGCCCATCAAAGGCTCGTTGCCACCGCGAGGAGTCTAAAAAAGCAGAAGCAAAGGCTCAAGGCTGCGCAAGACACACTCAAAATTAGATGGAGTAAAGTGCTCAACACAGCAACAAAGTACGGCGGTAATGACCCCACCAAGAGCTACCCGAAGCGGAAGTTGCTACCTGAATTCGATGAGGAGGCCTTAGATCCCCCGCAACCAAAAATTAAAACGGCCATCTGGCCGGATAGATGACCTCACGGACAACATAGAGCGGCAAACAACGCCACACATAAGCCAATACGCGGTCTATGCGATTGCTCGCAACAAAAGGACGACGCAACCAGATCCATCTATGGACCACGCAAGCGCGCTCCAGCATACGATGCAACACAACAAACACCTGAACAGCGCGGTACACCCAGATACAGGGGTGCCGCAGACCCCCTATGTTTCACCGATGAGGTGCTGGACCATGAATTTCCAGAGGGATTCAAACCCGTAAACATAGAGGCATACGACGGAACAACAGACCCTGGGGTCTGGATTGAGGACTATATCCTCCATGTCCATATAGCTCGAGGAGATGATCTCCACGCCATTAAGTATTTACCCCTCAAACTCAAAGGGCCAGCTCGGCACTGGCTTAAAAGCCTCCCCGGAAGCTCCACTGGAAGCTGGGAAGAGCTCGAAGACGCTTTTCGGGCAAATTTTCAAGGGACTTATGTCCGGCCTCCGAACGCGGACGATTTGAGTCATATAACTCAATAGCCCGGAGAGTTAGCCCGAAAGCTTTGGAACAGGTTTCTTACTAAAAAGAAGCAAATAGTCAACTGTCCGGACGCCTAAGCCTTGGCAGCTTTTAAGCATAGCGTCCGTGACGAATGGCTTGACAGACACCTCGGCCAAGAAAAGTCGAGAACAATGGCAACATTAACAAGCCTCATGACCCGCTTTTGCACGGGTGAGGATAGCTGGCTAGCCAGATGCAACACCAGTAACCCCAGTACATCCGAAGTAAGAGATGGAAACGGAAAATCACGGCGCAGGAACAATAATAAGCGCCAGAATAAAGAAGACAACCCGAAGAGCACGACAGTAAACGCCGGATTCAGAAGCTCTCGGCCAGGTCAGCAAAAGCCCCTCCTAAAGGCGCCAGAGATGAACTGTCCAGCCTAAACAAAATCCTAGACCAAATATGTCAGATCAATAGCACCCCTGGTAAACCCGCTAATCATACCCATAGAGAATGTTGGGTCTTCAAGCAGTCCGGCAAGCTCAACGCCGTACACAAGGGGGAGGATACACCAAGCGAAGACGAGGATGAGCCTCTAAAGCAAGACACTGGGGAACAAAAGAAATTTCCACCAGAAGTCAAAACAGTAAACGTGTTACACGTGATCAAGGGGAGAAACAAAGTGGCACTCCCAGAGAAATATGCCCAAGGGCCTATCACCGCGGAGTCCTACCACTGGTCGTCTCAGTCGATCACTTTCGACCATCGGGATTACTCAGCAAGTATACGGCGGGCAGGATGGGCTGCCTTGGTATTAGACCCAATAATTGACGGATACCACTTCACACGAGTCCTGATGGACGGTGGCAGCAGTCTAAACCTGATATATCAGGACACAATCCGCAAAATGGGGATAGACCCAACAAAAATTTGCCACAGCAATACTACCTTTAAAGGAGTAACTCCAGGCCCAGGGGCTCATTGCACGGGCTCACTGCCACTAGAGGTTATATTCGGCTTCCCCGATAACTTTCGTAGCGAAAATTTAACATTCCACATTGCTCCGTCCCAAAGTGGCTATCAAGCACTACTTGGACGCGAAGCTTTCGCTCGCTTTAATGCAATACCGCATTACGCTTCCCTCACGCTTAAGATGCCCGGTCCACGTGGCATCATTATAGTGAATGGAAATATTGAGCGATCCTTGCGCGCCGAAGAGAGTGCGACTGCCTTGGCAGCCGCACACTAAATACAGCCTCACCAACTAAAGCACTTGATAGGTCGTCAAGACCACGGACACGGTTAGACGAGTCCGGCGCAGCTATATGTAATTCATACATGTTTGATGGCCACACCCCTATTACAAATACAAGGGGCTCAACGCGCGTAGATAAGTGGCAATTTTTACTCATCTTGAATTGTACATGGTTTATTTAAAACCTACCTTTTTGCACGACAACTTTTCACCTAAGTTTCTCTCTTTTACAGATGACCATCGTGCTACACCCGTCCAGGATACGGCACAATGGAGACACAAGCGCAGACATGCAGCAGGGACCCGTTCCAAGGATTCTTTTTAGATTAAGACCCTGCGTAAACCTTTCTTACTGTCTCTTGTTGATACACATCCCTCGGATTCTCAATACTATTGAGAAGGATGCTGGCATCTTGGCATGTGGCCACGTCAGAATAATGCACGTACCTGGACACTAGGGGCTTCTTACAAAGGGCACTGTTCAGGCCCGGTTTATACCATAAAGACCGAATACCTTAGGGAGTGTTCGGCGTCGCGAGTTTGGCCTTATATGCATCAGCTCCGAATCATGTCTTTGGTCAAATGTTGGGTTTGCCCGGCTCCTGTGTTTTGCTGCCTTACGTTCCGCTCTATCGGCTAAGGCGGCACCAGGAGAACTACTGTGATTGTGCCACAGGTCATCCGGACGAGCACCTCAGTAGAGAAAGCCGAAAACTGACTGTCATGATATAGCGCGAGACTGGTCAACCACTCGATGACCTACCGGAATGCTAGAATTCCTCCGCCTTAACGAAGGGCCGTTTCCCAGTCAGGCGTGTACGCACCCCGAATTCGGGAGAGTGCGGAGCCACCAGGGGCTATATAGTAGCCCCACCGTCATACTCCTATGGCTAAGTGAAAGTGTTAAAGCATTGTAGTCCGGTTGCCTCGTTCGCTGCGCTATCACCTCCTTAATAGGACCAAGACGTTGGGTTAAGTGTGAACACGCGTCTTCTGCGAGCACCTCCACATTATATGCGTGGGGGTCGAAGCCGACGACTGCAATCTTTCAGGTTATATACATATATACATAAACGGCGGCACAGGAGGCATCATATTACTTTCAGGCAAAAGTATAAATACAGCCTTAAATAAACTTCATAAACATTGTTTTTACAATGGGAATAGATGACACTCAAACATAATATTCTTCGAGCACTTGGCCTCTATCAAACGAGCACCCTCAAGAACTTCTTCAAAATAGTGCTCAGCAGCCACTCGGCCTATGGCCGAACCCTACGCCGCAACAGTGGTAGCATCCATCTCCGCCCAGTATGCTTTGACACGGGCAAGGGCCATTCACGAGCCTTCTATGCACACCGACCTCTTCATTGCATTGATGCACGGCACCGCACCAAGGAACTGCTGCACTAAGCTGAAATAGCTGTTCGGCTTCGGTTTTTCCGGCCACAGATGATCTACGACGGACCTCATGGCAAGTCCGGACAACCTATTTAGTTCGGCCCATTCGGCTAGCTGATCAGTCAGTTGAAGCGGATGCTCTGGAACGTTGAATTGCGACCAGAACAGCTTGTTCACTTCACGATCTGTTTGACCTTGGAAGTATTTGGCCGCATCGGCAGCGCTTGCTGCCAAGTCCATATATGCATCTGCCGAACTCCATAGCCGATCTAGAGGGGCATACCGTGGATCTCCGATCTTCCTCCGTAGCATGAAGGGCTTCCCAGCCGCAATATCCCCGGCTTCCCGCAGCTCCTTCTTCGCTCTCATAGCAGAGCGGGTGTCTTTGTCCGCCACCGTGGCCTTTTCAAGGTCCGTTGCCTTCGCTCGGTTTTCTTTTTCAAGGAACCAGCAACGGTCGGCAGTGTATTTTAATTCTACGGCCATCTTGGCCATCTTCTCTTTGCTCTCGCAATGTGCGGCCTTCTCGACTTTCAACTCTTCGCCCGCCTTCAAAGCAGCCGCATTACTAATCGTTGCTTGTTCCTTGGCTTGGGAAAGTTCCGCCCGCAAGGTTTCCACGGTGGCAGCTCCATCTGCAGTCACAACATATTAAAGATACTGGCATCATGCTGCTCTTACTATATGGCATTCACCAGAAAATAACACTTACCCTGTGCCTCGTCAAGCCTCTTGTTAACAAGCTCGATGTCGGCATCCGCCGCATCCAGTTGCCGCTTCAGTCCGGCAAATTCATGAGTCCGGCTAGCCATCGGAGCTCCCGCTACCTGCGCATCAAAGCGGTATGGTTATTACCAGGGACTACGATCCTCTGTTTGCCGTCGTTTTCGGCGACAACCAGTCTCAGGGCTACTATCTACACAGGGCACACCTAAAAATGTGCAGTACCATCACAAATGTATATCATTTTATGTACCTCAAAGCCCGTTAGTATACTCATAAAGGCATCATGCAACCCGCTTTCGGCGGATGAGATCCTTTCCATCACCGTACCCATCAATGTACGTTGTTCTTCTGAGATGGCCGCTCGCTCCAACAACTCTCTCAGTATGTCCGACCGCATACCAGACGGTGCCGGACTCTTCTGTTTGCTCTCTTCGAGAGCCGGATGCTGGGAACTTCGGGTGACTATAGGATTACCTTCTGGCCTCGCCGGATCCGGAGAGGCCCTCCGTGACGACACTTGAAGGTCGCCTGCTTCTTGAGCGGAGGAGTCCGGGGGAGGCGTTTCGCTCTCCATCATTTCCGGAAGAAGATCCCCCGAAGACGAGCTTTGTTGAGAAGGGCTAAGATCCGAACTGCAATAAATACTTCGGTTATTCTCCTCAGAGGTAAGGTAGTATATCTCCACTATTACAGTACTTTTTGATTACTTACAGCTCATTGGAGGGCTGATCCCCGCACGGACTTTGTGCGGCAAGAGCACCCTCCAAGGCAGGACCCTCTGGTGGAGATTTCTTCTCTCGCTTGGAAACCTTGGTTTCCGGATCTTCAGAGGTAGTCCTCTTCCTTCCCCGGGGTGAGAGAATGTCTGATTCCTCCCCTCGGTTATCCTCCCTCATGGAGGCACTCGTTCCCTCGGTCGGAATAGGTAGCGATGGAGGCCCGCTTTCGCCCTCATTATTTCCCCCCTTGTCTTCCTTTGAGGGCTCCGGGCAAGGTGCTAGCTCGAGCATCTTTTCCAGTACCGGATTTTCCAAACCCTCGGGAAGGGGGGCCGAACACCGAATCATCTTCGCCTTTGTTATCCAGTCCTGGTCAAAGAGCGATTTCTCAGAATGACATCGTGGTAAATAAGAGACGGTGTGTTCGGCTAAAGGATTACTTACTTGGTCGGCGGTACGGTTGCTGCTCAGGCCCACGTCCTCGGTAGTATCTGGACACTCTATTTGGGGTCCGAAGAATGATTTGTACATCTCCTCGTACGTCAGGCCGAGGAAATTCTGAATAGTACGCGACCCTTCTGGGTTGAACTCCCACATGCGGAGGGGCCGGCGTTTGCAAGGCTGGACTCGATGAACCAGCATGACTTGCATTACCATAACCAAATTAAAATCTCCCTCGAAGAGATCTTGAATGCGGCTTTGCAGTATAGGCACGTCCTTGGCTGGACACCAGCTCAGCCCTCTGCTAATCCATGACATCAGTTGTGGTGGGGGGGCCGAGCGGAAAGCGGGGGGAGCCACCCACTTGGCACTTCTGGGAGCTGTGATGTAAAACCACTCCCATTGCCATGATCCGGACACCTCTGGAAAGGAACCCTTTGGCCACGGAGCTCCCGCAATCTTGCTTATTAAAGCGCCTCCGCACGCTGCGTACTGTCCCTCGATTGTCTTCGGCTTCACATCAAAGGTCTTGAGCCACAAACCGAAGTGAGGGGTAATGCGGAGGAAAGCCTCACACACGACAATAAGTGCTGAGATGTGGAGAAAGGAGTCTGGGGCTAGATCGTGGAAATCTAGCCCGTAGTAAAATATCAAGCCCCTTACGAAGGGATCCAGAGCAAGGCCTAGACCTCGGAGGAAGTGGGAGATGAACACGACATCCTCGTTGGGTTCAGGAGTAGGGACGACCTGCCCTCAGGCAGGCAGCCGATGCGAAACCTCGGCGGTCAGGTATCTGGCCTCCCTCAACTTCTTGATATCCTCTTCCGAAACGAAGGAGGGCATCCATCGGCCTTGAAGGCTGGATCCAGACATAATTGAAGATCCGGAGCACCTGACCTGGGCTTTGGGTGTTAGAACTCGAGGTGGGGGAAGGATTCGATTAAGCACCGGAGGGAAAAAGTGAAAACCTTGGCCCTTTATAAAGAGGGTGAATACCAAGCGTCCTCTCCGTGGTCGTTTGGGGATTGCCTATAATCTAGGAGTCCTAGACGTGGTTGGGTTACCCACGCCCGTATTGATGAGAATCCTGTGATAAGGGGGCATGATCTTTGCTTTGACAAGACGTGTCAAAAAGCTGCCTTGCGTTATGTGTGGGGCTATTTAAAAGAAACGGTTCGAATAATCACCGGGCCGTAACGTAATGTCGTGTTGCCAAAACAAATCAGCAAATTGGATTTGTGGAAATATTATTCTCTCTACGGTGGTATGTGGAACTTATTTTGCAGGGTCGGACACTATCCTTGTATTCAAATTCTTCCGTGGTGTATTCGGAGGAGGAACCTGCCTTGTAATGCCGAAGACAATACTGCGTGCCGGACTCATCGTCATTGAAGCCTGGTTCAGGGGCTATTGAGGGAGTCCTGGATTAGGGGGTCTCCGGACAGCCGGACTATATCCTTTGGCCGGACTGTTAGACTATGAAGATACAAGATTGAAGACTTCGTCTCGTGTCCGGATGGGACTCTACTTGGCGTGGAAGGCAAGCTAGCCAGTACGGATATGGATATCTCCTCCTTTGTAACCGACCTTGCATAACCCTAACCCTCTCCGGTGTCTACATAAACCGGAGGGTTATAGTCCGTAGGACACAACAACTACGACAACAATCATACCATAGGCCAGCTTCTAGGGTTTAGCCTCTCTGATCTCGTGGTAGATATACTCTTGTACTACCCATATCATCAATATTAATCAAGCAGGACGTAGGGTTTTACCTCCATTAAGAGGGCCCGAACCTGGGTAAAACATTGAGTCCCCTGCCTCCTGTTACCATCAGGCCTAGATGCACAGTTCGGGACCCCCTACCTGAGATCCGCCGGTTTTGACACCGACACACCCTTATATACCAAACCCTAAAATCCAACCGTTACTCCGAAAACAGCCCCGCAGGGGTACAACCACTCCTTGTCCCGGTACAACTGGGACTCACGGGTATGCTGCATAAACCCTATCAAGCTGTACAACTGGACAGACGGGCGGTAGTACCGGTTGTGGAGAACAACTGGAACAACCGCCCAGCCACCGCTCAACCACCGCTTTGAAACAGTAGGGTGTCACCCCTGTGTGCGGTGATCGAGCGGTATAGCACCGGTGCAACCACCTGGCCCTGGTCACTTAGGTGGCTAAGTCCCAAGCGGTAGAACCGCTTGGGGCACCGGTGGTACCGGTGTGCGGGGAACAACCGGACCAACCGGGCTACTACCGCCCAAGTACCACATCAAAACAGGAACCAGACCGGTTGTTGGGCGGTACTTGGCCGGTACAACCGCTGGAGACACACCCCAGTCAAATTTAATCACGGTGGCGGTACCACTGCCCGGGAGCAGCAGTACAACCGCTTGGTCATGACTGGGCTGTTCAACCCCAGGGTAGCACCCCTGGGGTGGTGGTTGGGTTCATGCCAAGTGCCAGCGGTACAACCGCTCGCACGTGCCGTACAACCGATGGGAGAACACAACAAGTAGTTGAATAAGAAAGGGAGCTCTCTCTCTCACAAAACAAGGAAGGCCAAGGAGGGTGTGGCAGAAGTGTACGTGCAAAGATTCCCCGAACTCATTCCAATGCGGATTCCCTCTTAATAGTACGGGTTCCCTACGACCAAAGAGATAAACACGTAGAAAAACACCGTCTTCGATCTTTTCCTTCCAGAGAGAATAGCAAGCCGATGTAAGCCTAATCACCGAGAACCTGAAGCACTTAGCACAAGATTAGACCAACAAAGGGTTGTCATCATCATCATCAAAAAGGAAAAGAGCGAAGCTAGCGCCCCAGAGCTCAGTCGTCCTCCTTTGACTCCTCGGTTGCTTCTGGATCCTCATCATCATCAGCCTCCTCATCATCGTCTTGATCCACGTCCTCCATGAGATCATCATCAGCAGCAAAGGAGGTGGAGGGCTGGCGGGGAGCCTCATCATTAGACCAAGTGTTGTCCGCAGAGATCCACCGCTCCTCCGGTGTGATGCTCTTCTCAGAGCCACTCTGAACAAGCATGTTGAGGTGCTTCATCATAATAATCTGATGACGCCTGGCATTCTTCTCATTGACATGGGTGTCAGTGTACAAAAGTAGGGCCTCTCCTTTTGAGCCCTTTACTTGTGCACGGGAAGTCAGAGCCACGCGCCGCGCCCACGCTTAGCAGGGCACATGAGGGAAGCCGGAGAGAAGCCGAAGCACAAGACAACCAAGGCGACGCCAAGACCAGAAGCGTAGGAGGGAAATAGGGCGAGGTGGACTCCCTCGGCAAGATCCTTGCCGAGGCGGCCCCCCGTAGCCCCGGCAAGAGCCTTGCCAGGGCAACTTGCCCAACACCAACAGAGCGAGCCACCCTTGAGCCCACATGCTCCGACCCAATATACTACATTGGGACCAGGGCTCGGGAGGCACCTCCGTGGTGGCATGTAGATCTTTGTCAAGATCATAAATGCACATGATCAGATGAGGATTAGAAGACGACGATCGTTGGCGGGATCCTCGCGAGGGAATCCACAAGTCCCCCGGCAAGCATCTTGTCGGGGACGACTTCGACACCACGGCAGGACCCTTGCCAGGCCCCCGGCAAGGCCCTTGCCGAGGGCGGCAACAGGGCCACTGCCAGGCCTGCACCAGCCAAGACTCTGCCGCTGTTCGCATGCAGCTGCCAGCCCAACCAGCTGGGCAGGCACCTGCATGGCAACATGCAGCTTCCAGGCCAAATCAGCAAGCACCTGCGTGGCGGCATGCAGATCTTCATGAAGGCCATACCACCGCGCCACCTCAGCTGCCTACCTGCCTACATGGCGCTGCATGCATCGCTGGTCTGGGCGCGTGTCGAAGCGGGGCGAAGCGGCGACGGACGGGACAGGCCTCGTTCCCATCCCCGATAAAGCTAATGGACACCTACGTAGTGCATTTAATGCACTTTGTCCCGTAATGCCGTGCGATAAGCTCGCGCACTGTAGGCCTTCTCACCTCCTGTGTGCCACTGTGGCAACCCCTTTTCCCTATAAAAGGAGGCCCGAGGAGACCAGGAGAGGGATTCGGCTTTTTGGAACGGCACAACCACCATAGCTAGTTCAGAAAGCTCAAGAACACTCAATACATCCACCAAAGAAGGACTAGGGTTTTATGCATCCCCACGGCCCGAACCTGGGTAAACGATCCGTGTGCTAGCTCCTAAACCTGCTCTTCTCACGACCCCGCGCCCGCCGACTGTAGAAGGGATCCCAGTGATTCCATAGGTGTCATTCCCACCGACATCTTTGGCGCGCCAGGTAGGGGAAGACGGACAAGAGAACGATGCCGCCTGTAGGCGCGAAGGACGCCGGTGCCGCGACAGGAAAGCTAAGTCATATGAAACTTTAAGCAATTTCCTTTTTATATATGAGGTTATTGTCCTCGAAGGTCCTGCCCTATGTATGAAAGCCTGCACGCAAAGGGGACCTTCCGCAATTGGCAACACCCTTGTTCTGTTTCGAGTCCGCTCAAGAGCTCAAGTGGCCGCGTCGAGAGTGGCAGGGTAGCCTTTCGCAATTGGCAACGCTGTCGATTCTGACTCGAGTCAAGCTCGACAGTTCAAGCGGCCGTGTTGAGAGCGGTAAGGTGGTTCGCTCGGCATCAAGCACACCCGGGAGGCCATAGGGGATCCGTCCACAAGGTGCCGCCCTGGGTTTACGCACCGGCAAGCCTACCCATTTCACATAGGGTAAACATACAAAGGGAAGATCGAACAGGAAGATAACATGCATCGTACCAAAAGTGATGTAGAGTTATATTACATCAATTGTTGCTGCGGTTCTAACTAAATATGAAAATTGTCTTGGTCATGAACCTGCATCGACAGTGGGAGACGGGGTGCCTAATCTCGGCGCTGGCCCTCCACCCTCTCGATTGCATCGATGTGGTTGATGATGGGCTTGATACGCTCCTTGAGCGCCGCGAGGTCCACACCCGCCGGCAAGCTATCCAACGCGGCGTCGAAGTCGAGGTTGGGGTTCCAGTACGCCATCTTGGTGAGAACCTTGGTCATGGCACCCTGGCAAAGCCTCCGGGCCTCATTGGCCAGCGAGGCCGCCTCGTTGGCATGAAGCCGCTCCAAGGCACCGACAACCCTCTCAAAGAACAGGGTCAGGCTACAGTTGGCGCTCAAGTTCGGCTCCGGGGCGTACCTCACATCCGGTATCCCCATGGTAGCCAGCTGCGTGGTGGCCTTGTTGGCAACGGCGGCGAGGCGATTGAGCCAGCGGTTCTCGCCCTCCACATGCTCCTTGTGGGCGAGGGCGTCGTCCTTCCGCAGCTGCTTCTCGGTCTCCAGATTCTTGGTCAGGGCCTCCTCCCGGGCCTTGCTCTCCGACAACATCTCCTCGAGACCCTCCAACTTTAGCTTGAGGTCTTTGATGGAGTTGTTGGCCTCGGAGAGCTCCCCAGCCCTGCTGAGGACTGCGCCCTGCGCCTCCGTTAGAGCGCTGTTGAGCGTGTCCTTCTCCTTGGACAGCGCCAGGACCTGGTTTTGCAGCCCGTCCCGCTCCACCTCCAGCTCCTTGATCTTGTCAGCATGAACCTGAGCCTGGGCATTGAGTGCCTCCCTGTGCCTCTTCTCCAGCCCCTGGGTCCGCTCTATGACGAGCTTCTCCACCTCCTCATCCTTTCTGCGGAGCGTTGCGGCAAGCTTCTCCTCACGCATGGCAATGTCCTCCTCCTGGGAGTTTAGCGCGGCCTGGTGCTGGTTTCAAGCGGCCTCGACTGCGGCGGCCAAGCTCTCCGCCGCCTCCTGGGCCTTCTCAATGTCGGCCCGCTTCATGGTGAGCTCCACCTCGCGCTTGGCTAGCTCGCCTTGGGCAGCCTTCAGCTCCTCACATGCTTGGCGGAACCAAGTCTGCGCCTCGGTGACGCATACCTTGAGGTCCACCTCCGCCTTGTCGACCGTTGCCGCCCTGGACTTCGCCTTGTCTTGGCGGGCGCGATGGAGCGCCTGGAGCTTCCGGAAGTTGGCACCCATGGCCTGGAGAAGCCGCTCCTCCTGAGAACCATCCCCACCGGCGCTCGGCTCATCAACAACCTCGAGCCCGGCGGTGGCAAGAACCTCTTCGTCGAACACCTCTCCCTTGATGGGCGCCCTGGAGCTCAACGACCCTGGGAGGTAGATGAAGAGGTCGTCGCTCACCCTCAGGTACCTGCCGGAGCCAAAGGCAACAGAGCAGGAAGGTTGGTCATCCACCACCTCCTCCTCGGCCTCCTCGGCTGTAGCCTTGCCGGGCTCCCCGGCAGGCCCCTTGGCAGCGTCCTCGGCAGCGCCCTTGGCGGCCTCCTCGGCGGCGATCTTCTCGTCCTCCGTCGCGGCGTTCTTGGCGACATCCTCGATGAGGGTGTCTAGGTACTCCCGGTCTGCCAGGAGAGGATCTGGATATCAGAAGGGGGGGGGGGGTGAAGTGAAGCCAAGACCAAGATTCAAGAAAAAGGGAAGGGGTGGAAGGCGAGTGGCTTACCCGTGCCAGGCTGGGAAGCAGAGGCCCCCTCTCCGCCAGCATCAGGCGCCGAGGTGCGGCCGCCGGTGCCCAAGCTTGCCTCCTCCTCCTCCATGTGCATGGGCTCGGTGCTTGGCGCCCTTGCCGGGGATGCCCCTCGGGGCGGCATGGTTGACGGAGGCGGCGTATTGGGGGTAGCCCTCAGTGGCTCCTCCTGTTGCGGCCCTCCTCCTGCGATCACGGCAAGGTCAGCACCAAGGATCATGCCCTTGGCACACGTCGACAGGGAGTGAGTGGCGAACTTACGCCGAGGGCTGCGCCGGGGGCTGCTGTCCGAACTGCTCACCACCACCAGTGGCGCCTTGGAGGTGCCCACCGGGGGCTGGCCGCCCGCCAAAGACCTGGCCCTCTTCACCCTCTGGGCCAGCGTCTCTGCATCCCTGCCGAGACGAAAACAAGTCAAGATAAGAAGCATAGTTAGAGGAGCCAGAGATGACGAAAGGAAACGACACTTACTCGTCCTCCACCTCCTCTTCTGCTGCCTTCCTCTTGCTCCTCGGGCTGAGAGACCCGAGGTCAAAGAAGACCTCCGTGTCGTCGCCTGCGGGAGGAGGGGAAGTAGGTGGAGGAGGGGAAGAAGGCGGAGTTGGGGAACACTTAGACGAAGAAGAGGCATATGCTCTCTTCTTCGTCACCGCGGCCTTCACCAGCTTCTTCGCCGCCGCGGCCCTCGTTTGGCGCGCGGACATCTCCTGGGCTTGCCGGGGTGGCATGTGTTGGGGATCGTAGCAGAAATTTAAAATTTTCTATGCATCACCAAGATCAATATATGGAGTAATCTAGCAACGAGGGGAAGGAGAGTGCATCTACATACCCTTGTAGATCGCTAAGTGGAAGCGTTCAAGTGAACGGGGTTGATGGAGTCGTACTCGTCGTGATACAAACCACCGATGATCCTAGCGCCGAACGGACGGCAACTCCGTGTTCAACGCACGTACGGAACGGAGACGTCTCCCACGCCTTGATCCAGCAAGGAGGAGGGAGAGGTTGAGGAAGAGAGTCCAACAGCAGCACAACGGCGTGGTGGTGATGGAGTGGCAGTTCTCCGGCAGGGCTTCGCCAAGCTCACGCGAAGGAGGAGAGGTATTGGAGGGGAGGGGCTGCGCCAGGTTCAAGGGTGTGGCCGCCCTCCCACCCCTCCACTATTTATAGGTGGGGAGAGAGGGGGACGGATCCCTTTAGATCCCATCTAGGGTTGGGGGCGGCGGCCAAGGGGGGGAGGAGTGCCTCCCAAGTCAAGTGGAGGCCCTCCCCCTTAGGGTTTCCCCTCTCCCATGCGCACGGGCCTTGGGGGGGCTGGTGCCCTTGGCCCATTAAGGTTAGGCCGCCGCCTACAGCCCATGCTGCTATATTGGACGTGGTGGAACATTTTCCGGACCTCCGGACCCCTCCGGAATCCTCCGGAACCTTCCGGAAGCTTCCCGGTACAATACCGGAAAAAACCGAACATTTCCCGGAACCCGAACGACAACTTTCCATATATAAACCTTTACCTCCGGACCATTCCGGAACTCCTCGTGACGTCTGGGATCTCATCCGGGACTCCGAACAACATTCGGTAATCACATACAAGTCTTCCTAATAACCCTACCGTCATCGAACCTTAAGTGTGTAGACCCTACGGGTTCGGGAACCATGCAGACATGACCGAGACAACTCTCCGACCAATAATCAACAGCGGGATCTGGATACCCATGTTGGCTCCCACATGTTCCACGATGATCTCATCGGATGAACCACGATGTCGAGGATTCAATCAATCCCATATTCAATTCCCTTTGTCCAGCGATATTGTACTTGCCCGAGATTCGATCGTCGGTATCCCGATACCTTATCAATCTCGTTACCGGCAAGTCTCTTTACTCGTTCCGTAACACATCATCCTGTGATCAACTCCTTGGTCACATTGTGCACATTATGATGATGTCCTACCGAGTGGGCCCAGAGATACCTCTCCGTTACACGGAGTGACAAATCCCAGTCTCGATTCGTGCCAACCCAACAGACACTTTCGGAGATACCTGTAGTGAACCTTTATAGCCACCCAGTTACGTTGTGACGTTTGGTACACCCAAAGCACTCCTACGGTATCCGGGAGTTGCACAATCTCATGGTCTAAGGAAATGATACTTGGCATTAGAAAAGCTTTAGCATACGAACTACACGATCTTTGTGCTAGGCTTAGGATTGGGTCTTGTCCATCACATCATTCTCCTAATGATGTGATCCCGTTATCAACGACATCCAATGTCCATGGTCAGGAAACTGTAACCATCTATTGATCAACGAGCTAGTCAACTAGAGGCTTACTAGGGACATGGTGTTGTCTATGTATCCACACATGTATCTGAGTTTCCTATCAATACAATTCTAGCATGGATAATAAACAATTATCATGAACAATGAAATATAATAATAATAACTAATTTATTGTTGCCTCTAGGGCATATTTCCAACAGTCTCCCACTTGCACTAGAGTTAATAATCTAGTTCACATCGCCATGTGATTAAACACTCACAGGTCACATCGCCATGTGACCAACATCCAAAGAGTTTACTAGACTCAAAAATCTAGTTCACATCACTATGTGATTAACACTCAATGAGTTCTGGGTTTGATCATGTTATGCTTGTGAGAGAGGTTGCAGTCAACGGGTCTTGCCATATTCAGATCCCTATGTATTTCGCAAAACTTTATATCATAGATGCTGCTACCACGTTCCACTTGGAGCTATTCCAAATTATTGCTCCATTATACCTATCCGGTATCTCTACTCAGAGCTATCCGGATAGGTGTTAAGATTGCATCGACGTAACTCTTTATGTCGAACTCTTTATCACCTCCATAACCGAGAAACATTTCCTTATTCCTCTAAGGATAATTTTGACCGCTATCTAGTGATCCAATCCTAGATCACCTTTGTACCCTCTTGCCAGACATGTGGCAAGGCACACATCTGGTGCGGTACTCAGCATGGCATACCGTTATAGAACCTATGACAAAAGCATAGGGGACGACCTTCGTCCTTCCTCTTTCTTCTGCCGTGGTCAATCTTTGAGACTTACTCAACTTCACACCTTACAACTCAGGTAAGAACCCCTTCTTTGACTGATCTATTTTTAACTCCTTCAAAAACATGTCAAGGTGTGCGTTCTTTGAAAGTATCATCAGGCGTCTTGATCTATCTCTATAGATCTTGATGCCCAATATGTAAGCAGCTTTATCCAGGTCTTCCTTTGAAAATCACTCTTCAAACAACCGTTTATGCTTTCCAGAAATTCTACATCATTTCGAATCAACAATATGTCATCCACATATACTTATCAGAAATGTTGTAGTGCTCCCACTCACTTTCTTGTAAATACAAGTTTCTAGCAAACATTTTATAAACCTAAAAGCTTTGATCACTCCATCAAAACATATATTCCGATTCCGAGATGCTTGCTCTAGTCCATAGAAGGATTGCTGGAGCCAGCATACCTTTTGGCATCCTTAGGATCGAAAAAGCCTTTTATTGTATCACATACAACTTTTCTTACGAAAACTGGTAAGAAAACTTATTTTGACATCCATCTATAAGATTTCATAATCGAAAAATACAGCTAATGCTAACGTGATTTCGACGGACTTAAACATTGCTACGGGTGAGAAATTCTCATCGTAGTCAACTCCTTGAACTTGTGAAAAGACTCTTTCCCACAAGTCGAGCTTCATAGACGGTAACATTACCGCCCACGTCCGTCTTCTTCTTAAAGATCCATTTATCTCAATGGCTTGCCGATCAACGAGCAAGTCCACCAAAGTCCATACTTTGTTCTGATACATGGATCCTATCTCGAATTTCATGGCTTCTAACCATTTGTCGGAATACAGGCCCACCATCGCTTCTCCATAGCTCGTAGGTTCATTGTTGTCTAACAACATGATATCTAAGACAGGATCACCGCACCACTCAGGAGTAGCACATATCCTTGTCGACCTACGAGGTTCGATAGCAACTTGATCCGAAGCTTCATGATCACTATCATTAACTTCCTATTCAACAGAGGTAGGCGCCACAGAAAACATCTTTCTGTGTTGCATCACTCTCTGGTTGAAGTAAAGGTTCGACAATCTCATCAAGTTCTATCTTCCTCCCACTCAATTCCTTCGAGAGAAACTCCTTCTCGAGAAAGGACCTGTTCTTAGTGACAAACAATTTGCCCTCGAATCTGAGATAGAAGGTATACCCTACTGTCACCTTTGGGTATCCTATGAAGATGTGTTTGTCCGCTTTGGGGTCGAGCTTCTCTGGCTGAAGCCTTAAGCATCACAGCCCCAAACATTAAGAAACGACAACTTTGGTTTCTTGCCAAACCAATGTTCATACGACGTCATCTCAACGGACTTAGATGGTGTCCTATCTAAAGTGAATGCAGCTGTCTCTAACGCATAACCTCAAAATGAAAACGGTAGATTGATAAGAGTCATCATAGATCGCACCATATCTCATAATGTTCGATTACGATGTCCGGACACACCATTACCTTGTGGTGTTCCAGGTGGCTTCAACCGTGAAACAATTCCACAATGTCTTAAGTGATTGCCAAACTCATAACTCAGAAAATCCCCTTTTGATCAGATCGTAGGAACATGATCTTATTGTTATGATGATTCTTAACTTCACTCTGAAATCGCTTGAACTTTTCAAACGTTTCAGACTTGTTCTTCATTAAGTAGATATACCTATATCTACCCAAATCGTCAGTGAAGATGAGAAAATAGTGATATCCACCACACGCTTCAATTCTCATTGGATCACATGCATCAGCATGCATGATTTCCAACAAGTCACTTGCCCGTTTCATTGTACCTGAAAACAGGGTCTTAGTCATCCTACCCATGAGGCATGGCTCGCATGTATCAAGTGATTCAAAATCAAGTGACTCCAAACATCCATCGACATGGAGTTTCTTCATGCATATTACGCCAATATGACCTAAGCGGCAGTGCCATGAGAAAGTGGTACTATCATTATTAACTCTACATCTTTTGGCGTGAACATGTGTATTACCACGACCGAGATTCAATGAACCATTCACATAGGGTGCATGACCATGAAAGGTATCATTCATGTAAACAGAATAACCATTATTCTCTAATTTAAATGAATAACCGTATTGCAATGAACATGATCTAATCATATTCATGCTCAATGTAGACACCTGATAACATTTATCTAGGTTCAATACTAATCCCGAAGGCAGATGGAGCGTGCGATGGTGATCTCATCAACTTTGGAAACACTTCCAACACACATCGTCACCTCGCCCTTAGCCAGTCTCCGTTTAGTCCGTAGCTTTTGCTTCAAGTCACCAATAAGAGCAACTGAATCGGTATCCAATACCCAGGTGCTACCAGGAGTACTAGTGAGGTACACATTAATAGCACGTATATACTTTGTTGCTGTTGCCAGCCTTCTTATCTACCATGCATTTGGGGTAATTCCGCTACCAGTGACTGTTCCCCTTACAATAGAAGCACTCAGTCTCGGGTTTGGGTTCAACCTTGGGTTCCTTCACTGGAGCGGCAACTGGTTTGCTATCCATGAAGTTTCCCTTCTAACTCCTGCCCTTCTTGAAACCAATGGTATTGTTAAACCATCAACACTTGATGCTCCTTCTTTGATTTCTACCTTTTGCGGTCTTACGCACCGCGAACAACTCCGGGATCAACTCCATCCCTTGCATGTCATAGTTCATCAGAAGGTCTAGTAGCTTAGTGATAGTGTCTAGAGAACTCTATCAATCACTATCTTATCTGGAAGTTTAACTCCCACTTGATTTAAGTGAGTGTAGCACCCAGACATTTTGAGCACATGCTCACTAGCTGAGCTATTCTCCTCCATCTTGTTGGCAAAAGAACTTGTTAGAGGTCTCACACCTCTCAACACGGGCATGAGCCTGAAATCCCAATTTTAGCTCTTGGAACATCTCATATGTTCTATGGCGTTCAAAACGTCATTGGAATCCCGATTCTAAGCCGTAAAGTATGGTGCACTAAACTATCAAGTAGTCATCAGGATGTGTCTGTCAGGTGTTCACAACATCCACAGACGAAGTTGTAGGGGTTTGCACATCGAGCGGTGCATCAAGGACGTAAGCATTCTGTGTAGCAGTGAGGACACTCCTCGGACTACGGACCTAGTCCGCATCATTGCTTACAATATCTTTCAACTTGGTCTTTCTCTAGGAATGTATTGAAATAGGGAGCTAAAACGTGAGCTATTCATCTACAACATATTTGCAAAGACAATTTAGACTATGTTCATGATAATTGAGTTCATCTAATCAAATTATTTAATGAACTCCCACTCAGATAGACATCCCTCTAGTCATCTAAGTGAAACATGATCCGAATGGACTAGGCCGTGTCCGATCATCACGTGAGACGGACTAGTCATCAACGGTGAACATCTCATGTTGATCGTATCTTCTATACGACTCATGTTCGACCTTTCGGTCTTCCGTGTTCTGAGGCCATGTCTGTACATGCTAGGCTTGTCAAGTCAACCTAAGTGTTTCGCATGTGTCCCGAGGCCATGTCTGTACATGCTAGGCTCGTCAACACCCGTTGTATTCGAACGTTAGAATCTATCACACCCGATCATCATGTGGTGCTTCGAAACAACGAACCTTCGCAATGGTGCACAGTTAGGGGAACACTTTTCTTGAAATTTTAGTGAGGGATCATCTTATTTAAGCTACCATCGTTCTGTGGCGACCCGACCCGAATGGATCAAGCCTACTGTGCTCCGGTGTCATCCCTGGATCAGTAATGCTGACACCACATAGTACAACGAAGGATTTATATCAGAGTGGCAATCACACACTTATTGCATCGTTGTCTCAAAGAGAACTTATTACAATAAAAATGGCTTAAGGCTATCTAGTGTCAGTAACAGCGGAAGACTCGGAAGGTAAATGGGTCCATCAACTCCAGCGGCATCATTGAGTATAGAACCACGACCTAAAACACCTTAATCATCGTCTGAAAAGTCTGCAACATGAGAAGTTGCAGCCCGAAAACGGGTCAGCACATGGAATATGCTGGCAAAGTAACACATAGAGAGTAATGGAATGAAACAGCTATACTATATGCATATATGGCTGGTGGAAAGCTCTATGGTTACAGTTTTTGCGTAAAGCCAGTTTTTCCCTACTGCAAAGGAATAAGTTTATTTAACTATCATGGTGGTTGTGAAACATCGAGAATGGTTGACAGCATTCTCAATCCCAATTAAAAATAATTAAAACCCAACAACATTAATTAGAAGTAACATGTTGAGATTCACATGATATTCAAGTACTAGATACTCAAGTTGTCCATAACCGGGGACACGGCTAATCATGATTAGTTTGTACACTCTGCAGAGGTTTGCGCACTTTTCCCCACATGACTCGATCGCCTCCGTTTGTTTTCTCGCACTACATGGTGTTTGAGAAACGGATGACCGAGACATAGTCTTTCAGAAGCGCTAGCACCTTACATGTGGGGTAGACCGTACCACCTACAACCCCTACATCTGCTAGTCCACCCCGTAAGAGTTCGCACAACTTAGTCAACTATGCCAGAGCCCATAGTAGCATGTGGCTGCACATGGAAGTTTCTAGCATGAAAGATCTTATGATCCCTTTGAGCTTGGGTGGCGGTCCAAAAAAAACAGGCAAGTCCTGATAGACAGCAGGTGCCTCAATCCACCCAGATGTGTGTTTAAGTTGCCACCTTAGATAAACCATTAAATTATCAATCTCACATCTGTCATGGATATCACTCACCCAATCCACGTCTACTAGCATAGCATGGCATAA
The DNA here is from genome assembly GCF_018294505.1 of Triticum aestivum. Classification (NCBI taxonomy): domain Eukaryota; kingdom Viridiplantae; phylum Streptophyta; class Magnoliopsida; order Poales; family Poaceae; genus Triticum; species Triticum aestivum. Next base: position 267,136,939 of record NC_057794.1, read on the forward strand.
TAAGCAAACGTAGAAGTAACTCCCAAAGGTTTCATAATAATACAGGTAATAGGTACTACCTCATCTACTTCCCATCCCACAATTTAATTAGATCCTAATCATGCAATGTGTGAGGATTGATCTAATGCAATAAAACATGGGTTGTGGAAAAGGTATGATCAAAGTGTTACTTGCCTTGCTGATGATCCGCGAGACCTAGGGTTTCGAAGTAACAGGCGGCGCAATTCGGGTAATCTATCACAGACAAACAACAAGCATACAATAAGTACTCATCTAATGCACAGGTAAAACTCGAACAAGAGGACGAACCAGAAAGTTCAACTTAAGAACTCCGGTTGCAAAGAAAGAACGAACCGAACAAAGAAACGGAAAAACAAACGGCGGAAGAAAACAACTCGGTTCTAGCAAGTTGAATCTAGGTCAAATTTTACCGGGCAAAAACTTGTTTAAGTTGATTAGACGGAACGGTGGTTTCGAGACGAAACTCCAGGCGCTTGAATCACGCGATTCCGATAAACGAGCGGGAAGAAAGACTAGAACGAAGATCGGATCTGAGATCGCGATCGCGGAATAAATCCGACGAAAAGAAAGAGACGAACGGTTAAACGAACGGGCGTCGTTAAGCTAGAAGAATCGGTGATCACGTTCGTTGCGACGAATGGTCCGAAAGAAGAACAAAAACCGATCTAGGGTTTTCGGAAAAGAAAACGAAAAAGAAACGGAAAACCGATCTAGAAAACGAATCAGAAGAGAAGAAAAGAATCGGAACGATTAGAAGAAAACGATCCGAGGAAAAGAGACGCGGGGCAACCTCCGGCGAGGGGCTCCGGCGAACGGCGGCGTTGGCGGCGGCGCTAGGGCACAATGGTGGCGGCGGCGGCTAAGGCGGCGACTTAGGCCTGGGGCGGCGCGGCTAAGGCGCGGGGCGGCGCGGCTAAGGCGGCGGCTTGGGGCTGCGCGCTGCTGCTTGCTGCGGCTTAGGAGGAGAGAGGCTTGGGTTTTGATTTGATGGGTTTAGAGGGGGGGGGGTGGGGGTATTTATATTGGGGAGGGGAGAGATTACTTGGGGTAGGGGACAAGAAATAGACTAGGATTAGGAAAAGAAAAACGAAACAAAGGAAAGAGGTCGGCCTAGAATCCTAAAAGGATTCGGCCTAGAGGCAAGAGGCGGCGGCGGCTGGCGCTCCTGCGCCTGGCGCGAAGCACACATGGAGGCTGGGGGCGGCGGCTGGCTGGGCCTGGCCCGGCTGGCCTGCGGGAGGGTTTGTTTGTTTTTTTAACTGGTTTTCGCGCGCAGAAAACAAAAGAAAAAGAAACTAAACGAACTCCAAAAAACTTAAAGTAAATTTTCCCCGACTCCTAAAAATGAGTCGAACAAAATGAACTTTTCTCCGGGCTTAAAATGCAATTTTTGAAAATGCGCATTTTTCCCTATCCAAATAAAATGCAAAAAAAACTTCGGCAAAACCAAAACTTGATCTATTTATTAAATCTTCATTTTTCCTCAATTTTGGGAAAGTCATATTATTCCCTCTCTTATATTTTGATATTGGAAAAATTATTGAAGATGAAATAAATAAATCAAATGATCCTATTTTCAAAATTTGAGAGAACTCAAATATGAAAATAACGAAATCTCCAACTCTCTCCGGAGGTCCTTGAGTTGAGTGAAATTTCTAGGATCAACCAAAATGCAAGAAAATATGATATGCATGATGATCTAGTGTATAACATTCCAAATTGCAAATTTGGGATGTTACACGTTCTAAGCAAATAAGATGTAAAACATGATAAACATCACATGCAATCAAATAGTGACATGATATGGCCAATATCATTTTGCTCCTTTTGATCTCCATCTTCGGGGCTCCATGATCATCGTTGTCACCGGCATGACACCATGATCTGCATCATCATGATCTCCATCATCGTGTCTTCTTGAAGTTGTCTCGTCATCTATTACTTCTACCACTATGGCTAATGCTTTAGCAATAAAGTAAAGTAATTATATGACGTTTATGTTGACACGCAGGTCATAGATAAATTAAGACAACTCCTATGGCTCCTGTCGGTTGTCATACTCATCGACATGCAAGTCGTGATTCCTATTACAAGAACATGATCAATCTCATACATCACATATATCATTCATCGCATCCTTTTGGCCATATCACAACACAAGGCATATGCTGCAAAAACAAGCTAGACGTCCTCTAATTGTTGTTGCAAGTTTTTACGTGGCTGCTATAGGTTTCTAGCAAGAACGTTTCTTACCTACGCGAAAACCACAACGTGATATGCCAATTTCTATTTACCCTTCATAAGGACCCTTTTCATCGAATCCGATCCGACTAAAGTGGGAGAGACAGACACCCGCTAGCCACCTTATGCAACTAGTGCATGTCAGTCGGTGGAATCAGTCTCATGTAAGAGTACGTGTAAGGTCGGTCCGGACCGCTTCATCCCATGATGCCGCCGAATCAAGATAAGACTAGTAACGGCAAGTAAATTGACAAAATTGACGCCCACAAATGCGTTGTGTTCTACTCGTGCATAGAAACTACGCATAGACCTAGCTCATGATGCCACTGTTGGGGATCGTAGCAGAAATTTAAATTTTTCTATGCATCACCAAGATCAATCTAGAGAGTAATCTAGCAACGAGGGGAAGGAGAGTGCATCTACATACTGTTGGGGAACATAGCATAAATTCAAAATTTTCCTACGTGTCACCAAGATCTATCTATGGAGTCATCTAGCAACGAGGGAGGAGTGGATCTACATACCCTTGTAGATCGCACGCGGAAGCGTTCAAGAGAACGGGGTTGATGGAGTCGTACTCGTCGTGATCCAAATCACCGATTCTCCTAGCGCCGAACGGACGGCACCTCCGCGTTCAACACACTTACGGAGCAGCAACGTCTCCTCCTTCTTGATCCAGCAAGGGGAAAGGAGAGGTTGATGGAGATCCAACAACACGACGGCGTGGTGGTGGAAGTAGCGGGATTCCAACAGGGCTTCGCCAAGCGCTGCGGGAGGAAGGAGATGTGTCATGGGAGGGAGAGGGAGGCGCCAGGGCTTAGGTTGGGCTGCCCTCCCTTCCCCCCACTATATATAGGGCCAAGGGAGAGGGGGAGGGCGCAGCCTTGCCCCTTCCTCCAAGGAAGGGTGCGGCCAAGGGGGGGAGGAGTCCATCCTCCCCAAGGCACCTCGGAGGTGCCTTCCCCCTTTAGGACTCTCCCCTCCTCTTGTCCCTTTGGCGCATGGGCCTCTTGGGGCTGGTGCCCTTGGCCCATATAGGCCAAGGCGCACCCCCTACAGCCCATGCGGCCCCCGGGGCAGGTGGCCCCACTCGGTGGACCCCCGGGACCCTTCCGGTGGTCCCGGTACAATACCGGTGACCCCGAAACTTGTCCCGATGGCCGAAATAGCACTTCCTATATATAATTCTTTACCTCCGGACCATTCCGAAACTCCTCGTGACGTCCGGGATCTCATCCGGGACTCCAAAAAACTTTCGGGTTACCGCATACTAACATCTCTATAACCCTAGCGTCACTGAACCTTAAGTGTGTAGACCCTACGGGTTTGGGAGACATGCAGACATGACCGAGATGACTCTCCGGTCAATAACCAACAGCGGGATCTGGAAACCCATGTTGGCTCCCACATCTTCCACGATGACCTCATCGGATGAACCACAATGCCAAGGACTTAATCAATCCCGTATACAATTCCCTTTGTCTATCGGTACGACACTTGCCCGAGATTCGATCGTCGGTATCCCGATACCTTGTTCAATCTCGTTACCGGCAAGTCTCTTTACTCATTCCGTAACACATCATCCCGTGATCAACTCCTTGATCACTTTGTGCACATTATGATGATGTCCTACCGAGTGGGCCTAGAGATACCTCTCCGTTTACACGGAGTGACAAATCCCAGTCTCGATTCGTGCCAACCCAACAGACACTTTCGGAGATACCCGTAGTGCACCTTTATAGCCACCCAGTTACGTTGTGACGTTTGGCACACCCAAAGCACTCCTACGGTATCCGGGAGTTACACAATCTCATGGTCTAAGGAAATGATACTTGACATTAGAAAAGCTTTAGCATACGAACTACACGATCTTTGAGCTAAGCTTAGGATTAGGTCTTGTCCATCACATCATTCTCCTAATGATGTGATCCCGTTATCAATGACATCCAATGTCCATGGTCAGGAAACCGTAACCATCTATTGATCAACGAGCTAGTCAACTAGAGGCTTACTAGGGACATGGTGTTGTCTATGTATCCACACATGTATCTGAGTTTCCTATCAATACAATTCTAGAATGGATAATAAACGATTATCATGAACAAGGAAATATAATAATAACCAATTTATTATTGCCTCTAGGGCATATTTCCAACAGTCTCCCACTTGCACTAGAGTCAATAATCCAGTTCACATCGATATGTGATTAACACTCAAGGTCACATCCCCATGTGACTAACACCCAAAGAGTTTACTAGAGTCAATAATCTAGTTCACATTACCATGTGATTAACACTCGATGAGTTCTGGGTTTGATCATGTTATGCTTGTGAGAGATGTTATAGTCAACGGGTCTGAACATTGGAAATACTTCCAACACATATCGTCAGCTCACCTTTAGCTAGTCTCCGTTTATTCCGTAGCTTTTATTTCGAGTTACTAACACTTAGCAACCGAAACGGTATCTAATTCCCTGGTGCTACTAGGAGTACTAGTAAAGTACACATCAACACAATGTATATCCAATATACTTCTATCGACCTTGCCAGCCTTCTCATCTACCAAGTATCTAGGGTAATTCTGCTCCAGTGGCTGTTCCCCTTATTACAGAAGCACTTAGTCTCGGGTTTGGGTTCAACCTTGGGTTTCTTCACTAGAGCAGCAGCTGAATTGCCGTTTCATGAAGTATCCCTTCTTGCCCTGCCCTTCTTGAAACTAGTGGTTTCACCAACCATCCACAATTAATGCTCCTTCTTGATTTCTACTTTTGTGGTGTCAAACATCGTGAATATCTCAAGGATCATCATATATGTCCCTGATGCATTATAGTTCATCACGAAGCTCTAGCAGATTGGTGGTAATGACTTCGGAGAACCATCACTATTTCATCTGGAAGATCAACTCCCACTCGATTCAAGCGATTGTTGTACTTAGACAATCTGAGCACAAGTTCAACAATTGAGCTTTTCTCCCTTAGTTTGCAGGCTAAGAAAATCGTCGGAGGTCTTATACCTCTTGACGTGGGCACGAGCCTGCAATCCCAATTTCAGCCCTCGAAACATCTCATATGTTTTGCGACGTTTCAAAAACGTCTTTGGTGCCTCAATTCTAAACCGTTTAACTGAACTATCACGTAGTTATCAAAATATGTATGTCAGATGTTCGCAACATCCACAGACGACGTTCGAGGTTCAGCACACTGAGCGGTGCATTAAGGACATAAGCCTTCTATGAAGCAATGAGGACAATCCTCAGTTTACGGACCAAGTCAGCATAATTGCTACTATCAACTTTCAACTAAATTTTCTCTAGGAACATATCTAAACAGTAGAACTAAAGCGCGAGCTATGACATAATTTGCGAAGACCTTTTGACTATGTTCAGGATAATTAAGTTCATCTTATGAACTCCCACTCAGATAGACATCCCTCTAGTCATCTAAGTGATTACATGATCCGAGTCAACTAGGCCGTGTCCGATCATCACGTGAGACGGACTAGTCAACATCGGTGAACATCTTCATGTTGATCGTATCTACCATACGACTCATGCTCGACCTTTCGGTCTTCTGTGTTCCGAGGCCATGTCTGTACACATGCTAGGCTCGTCAAGTCAACCTAAGTGTTTTGCGTGTGTAAATCTGTCTTACACCCGTTGTATGTGAACGTTAGAATCTATCACACCCGATCATCACGTGGTGCTTTGAAACAACAAACTGTCGCAACGGTGCACAGTTAGGGGGAACACTTTCTTGAAATTATTATGAGGGATCATCTTATTTACTACCGTCGTTCTAAGTAAACAAGATGCAAAAACATGATAAACATCACATGCAATCAAATAGTGACATGATATGGCCAATATCATATTGCTCCTTTTGATCTCCATCTTCGGGGCTCCATGATCATCATCGTCACTGGCATGACACCATGATCTCCATCATCATGATCTCCATCATCGTGTCTTCATGAAGTTGTCTCACCAACTATTACTTCTACTACTACAGCTAACGGTTAGCAATAAAGTAAAGTAATGACATGACGTTTATGTTGACACGCAGGTCATAAATAAATTAAGACAACTCCTACGGCTCCTGCCGGTTGTCATACTCATCGACATGCAAGTCGTGATTCCTATTACAAGAACATGATCAATTTCATACATCACATATATCATTCATCACATCCTTTTGGCCATATCACATCACATAGCATACCCTGCAAAAACAAGTTAGACGTCCTCTAATTGTTGTTTGCATGTTTTACGTGGCTGCTATGGGTTTCTAGCAAGAACGTTTCTTACCTACGCAAAGACCACAACGTGATATGCCAATTTCTATTTACCCTTCATAAGGACCCTTTTCATCGAATCCGATCCGACTAAAGTGGGAGAGACAGACACCCGCTAGCCACCTTATGCAACTAGTGCATGTCAGTCGGTGGAACCAGTCTCACGTAAGAGTACGTGTAAGGTCGGTCCGGGCCGCTTCATCCCACAATGCCACCGAATCAAGATTGGACTAGTAACGGGAAGCATATTGAACAAAATCAATGCCCACAACTACTTTGTGTTCTACTCGTGCATAGAAACTACGCATAGACCTAGCTCATGATGCCACTGTTGTGGAACGTAGCATAAATTCAAAATTTTCCTACGTGTCACCAAGATCTATCTATGGAGTCATCTAGCAACGAGGGAGGAGTGGATCTACATACCCTTGTAGATCGCGCGCGGAAGCGTTCAAGAGAACGGGGTTGATGGAGTCGTACTCGTCGTGATCCAAATCACCGATGATCCTAGCGCCGAACGGACGGCACCTCCGCGTTCAACACACGTACGGAGCAGCGACGTCTCCTCCTTCTTGATCTAGCAAGCGGAAAGGAGAGGTTGATGGAGATCCAACAACACGACGGCGTGGTGGTGGAAGTAGCGGGATTCCAACAGGGCTTCGCCAAGCGCTACGGGAGGAAGGAGATGTGTCATGGGAGGGAGAGGGAGGCGCCAGGGCTTAGGTTGGGCTGCCCTCCCTTCCCCCCACTATATATAGGGCCAAGGGAGAGGGGGAGGGCGCAGCCTTGCCCCTTCCTCCAAGGAAGGGTGCGGCCAAGGGGGGGAGGAGTCCATCCTCCCCAAGGCACCTCGGAGGTGCCTTCCCCCTTTAGGACTCTCCCCTCCTCTTGTCCCTTTGGCGCATGGGCCTCTTGGGGCTGGTGCCCTTGCCCATATAGGACAAGGCGCATCCCCTACAGCCCATGTGGCCCCCGGGGCAGGTGGCCCCACCCGGTGGACCCCCGGGACCCTTCCGGTGGTCCCGGTACAATACCGGTGACCCTGAAACTTGTCCCGATGGCCGAAATAGCACTTCCTATATATAATTCTTTACCTCCGGACCATGCCGGAACTCCTCGTGACGTCCGGGATCTCATCCGGGACTCCGAACAACTTTCGGGTTACCGCATACTAACATCTCTATAACCCTAGCGTCACCAAACCTTAAGTGTGTAGAACCTACGGGTTCGAGAGACATGCAGACATGACCGAGATGACTCTCCGGTCAATAACCAACAGCGGGATCTGGATACCCATGTTGGCTCCCACATGTTCCACGATGATCTCATCGGATCAACCACAAATGTCAAGGACTTAATCAATCCCGTATACAATTCCCTTTGTCTATCGGTACGACACTTGCCCGAGATTCGATCGTCGGTATCCCGATACCTTGTTCAATCTCGTTACCGGCAAGTCTCTTTACTCGTTCCATAACACATCATCCCGTGATCAACTCCTTGATCACTTTGTGCACATTATGATGATGTCCTACCGAGTGGGCCCAGAGATACCTCTCCGTTTACACGGAGTGACAAATCCCAGTCTCGATTCGTGCCAACCCAACAGACACTTTCGGAGATACCCGTAGTGCACCTTTATAGCCACCCAGTTACGTTGTGACGTTTGGCACACCCAAAGCACTCCTACGGTATTCGGGAGTTACACAATCTCATGGTCTAAGGAAATGATACTTGACATTAGAAAAGCTTTAGCATACGAACTACACGATCTTTGAGCTAAGCTTAGGATTGGGTCTTGTCCATCACATCATTCTCCTAATGATGTGATCCCGTTATCAATGACATCCAATGTCCATGGTCAGGAAACCGTAACCATCTATTGATCAACGAGCTAGTCAACTAGAGGCTTACTAGGGACATGGTGTTGTCTATGTATCCACACATGTATCTGAGTTTCCTATCAATACAATTCTAGAATGGATAATAAACGATTATCATGAACAAGGAAATATAATAATAACCAATTTATTATTGCCTCTAGGGCATATTTCCAATAGTCTCCCACTTGCACTAGAGTCAATAATCCAGTTCACATCGATATGTGATTAACACTCAAGGTCACATCCCCATGTGACTAACACCCAAAGAGTTTACTAGAGTCAATAATCTAGTTCACATTAACATGTTATTAACACTCGATGAGTTCTGGGTTTGATCATGTTATGCTTGTGAGAGATGTTATAGTCAACGGGTCTGAACCTTTCAGATCCGTATGTACTTCACAAATCTCTATGTCATCTTGTAGATGCAGCTACTATGCTATATTTGGAGCCATTTCAAATAACTGTTCTACTTGGAGCTATTCTAAATCGTTGCTCCATTATACGTATCCGGTATATCTAATCAGAGCTATCCGGATAGGTGTTAAGCTTGCATCGGCGTAACCCTTTACGACGAACTCTTTTACCACCTCCATAATCGAGAAAATTCCTTAGTCCACTAGTTACTAAGGATAACTTTGACCGCTGTCTGTGATCCATTCTTGGATCACTCTTGTACCCCTTGACTAACTCATGGCAAGGCACACTTCAGGTGCGGTACACAGCATAGCATACTGTAGAGAGCCTATGATAAAAGCATAGGGGACGACCTTCATCCTTCCTCTTTCTTCTGCCGTGGTCGAGCTTTAAGTCTTAACTTCATACCTTACAACTCAGGCAAGAACTCCTTCTTTGACTGATCCATCTTGAACACCTTCAAGATCATGTCAAGGTATGTGCTCATTTGAAGGTACCATTAAGCGTTTTGATCTATCCTTATAGATCTTGATGCTCAATGTTCAAGTAGCTTGATCCAGGCTTTCCATTGAAAAACACTTTCCTAATAACCCTATATGCTTTCCAGAAATTCTACGTCATTTCTGATCCATAATATGTCAACAACATATACTCATTAGAAATTATATAGTGCTCCCACTCACTTCTCTGAAATACAAGTTTCTCATAAACTTTGTATAAACCCAAAATCTTTGATCATCTCATCAAAGCATACATTCCAACTCCGAGATGCTTACTCCAGTCCTTAGAAGGATTGCTGGAGCTTTGCATACTTATTAGCATCTTTCAGGATTGACAAAAACCTTCCGGTTCTATCACATACAACCTTTCCTCAAGAAAATCATCGAGGAAACAATGTTTTGACATCCTATCTGCAAGATTTCATAAATAATGCATTAGTCGCTAATATAATTCCAACAGACTCTTAGCATCGCTACGAGTGAGAAAGTCTCATCATAGCCAACTCTTTGAACTTGTCGGAAACTTCTTAATGACAAGTCGATCTTTCTTAATGGTGATACTTACCATCATTGTCCGTCTTCCTTTTAAAATCCATCTGCACTCAATAGCCTTACGACCATCGAGCTGTTCTGCCAAAGTCTACACTTTGTTTTCATACATGGATCCTCTCTCGGATTTTATGGCCTCGAGCCATTTATCGGAATCCGGGCCCACCATCGCTTCTCCATAGCTCGTAGGTTCATTGTTTTCTAGCAACATGACTTACAAGACAGGATTACGTACCACTCTGAAGTAGTACGCATCCTTGTCATCCCACGAGGTTTGGTAGTGACTTGATCTGAAGTTTCATGATCACTATCATAAGCTTACACTTCAATTGGTGTAGGTGCCACAGGAACAACTCTTTGTGCCCTGCTATACACTAGTTGAAGTGACGGTTCAATAACCTCATCAAGTCTCCACCATCCTCCCACTCAATTCTTTCAAGAGAAACTTTTCCTCGAGAAAGGACCCGATTCTAGAAACAATCCCTTATTGCTTTCGGATCTGAGATTGGAGGTATACCCAACTGTTTTGGGTGTCCTATGAAGATGCATTTATCCGCTTTGGGTTCGAGCTTATCAGCCTGAAACTTTTTCACATAAGCGTCGTAGCCCCAAACTTCTAAGAAATGACAGCTTAGGTTTCTCTAAACCATAGTTCATATGGTGTCATCTCATCGGAATTACGTGGTGCCCTATTTAAAGTGAATATGGTTGTCTCTAATGCCTAACCCATAAACTATCGTGGTAATTCGATAAGAGACATCATGGTATGCATCATATCCAATAAGGTGCAGTTATGATGTTCGGACACACCATCACACTATGGTGTTCCAGGCTGTATTAGTTGTGAAATAATTTTCACAATGTCTCAATTCTGTGCCAAACTCGTAATTCAGATATTCATCTCTATGATCATATCATAGATCTTTTATCCTCTTGTCACGACGATCTTTCAACTTCACCCTGAAATTACTTGAACCTTTCAATAATTCAGACTCGTGATTCATCAAGTAAATATACTCAACATCTACTCAAATCATCTGTGAAGTAAGAACATAACGATATCCACTACATGCCTCAGCACTCATTGGACTGCACACATCAAAATGTATTACTTCCAACAAGTTGCTTTCTAGTTCCATTTTACTGAAAATGAGGCTTTCAGTCATCTCGCCCATGTGGTATGATTTGCATGTCTCAAGTGATTCAAAATCAAGTGAGTCCAAACGGTCCATTTGCATGGAGTTTATTCATGCATATACACCAATAGACATGGTTCGCATGCCTCAAACTTTTCAAAAATGAGTGAGCCCAAAGATCCATCAACATGGAGCTTCTTCATGCGTTTTATACCGATATGACTTACGTGGCAGTGCCACAAGTAGGTGGTACTATCATTACTATCTTATGAACATGTGTATCACTACGATCGAGATTCAATAAACCATTCATTTCAGGTGTAAGACCATTTGAAGATATTATTCAAATAAACAGAGTAACCATTATTCTCTTTAAATGAATAACCGTATTGCGATAGACATAATCCAATCATGTCTATGCTCAATGCAAACACCAATCTCGATGGTAGAGGGAGCGTGCGATGCTTGATCATATCAACATTGGAAATACTTCCAACACATATCGTCAGCTCACCTTTAGCTAGTCTCCGTTTATTCCGTAGCTTTTATTTCGAGTTACTAACACTTAGCAACCGAACCGGTATCTAATACCCTGGTGCTACTAGGAGTACTAGTAAAGTACACATCAACACAATGTATATCCAATATACTTCTATCGACCTTGCCAGCCTTCTCATCTACCAAGTATCTAGGGTCATTCTGCTCTAGTGGCTGTTCCCCTTATTACAGAAGCACTTAGTCTCGGGTTTGGGTTCAACCTTGGGTTTCTTCACTAGAGCAGCAACTGAATTGCCGTTTCATGAAGTATCCCTTCTTGCCCTGCCCTTCTTGAAACTAGTGGTTTCACCAACCATCAACAATTGATGCTCCTTCTTGATTTCTACTTTTGTGGTGTCAAACATCGCGAATATCTCAAGGATCATCATATATGTCCCTGATGCATTATAGTTCATCACGAAGCTCTAGCAGCTTGGTGGTAATGACTTCGGAGAACCATCACTATTTCATCTGGAAGATCAACTCCCACTCAATTCAAGCGATTGTTGTACTCAGACAATCTGAGCACAAGTTCAACAATTGAGCTTTTCTCCCTTAGTTTGCAGGCTAAGAAAATCGTCGGAGGTCTTATACCTCTTGACGTGGGCACGAGCCTGAAATCCCAATTTCATCCCTCGAAACATCTCATATGTTTTGCGACGTTTCAAAAACGTCTTCGGTGCCTCAATTCTAAACCGTTTAACTGAACTATCACGTAGTTATCAAAATGTGTATGTCAGATGTTCGCAACATCCACAGACGACGTTCGAGGTTCAGCACACTGAGCGGTGCATTAAGGACATAAGCCTTCTATGAAGCAATGAGGACAATCCTCAGTTTATGGACCTAGTCAGCATAATTGCTACTATCAACTTTCAACTAAATTTTCTCTAGGAACATATCTAAACAGTAGAACTAAAGCGCGAGCTACGATATAATTTGCGAAGACCTTTTGACTATGTTCAGGATAATTAAGTTCATCTTATGAACTCCCACTCAGATAGACATCCCTCTAGTCATCTAAGTGATTACATGATCCGAGTCAACTAGGCCGTGTCCGATCATCACGTGAGACGGACTAGTCAACATCGGTGAACATCTTCAAGTTGATCGTATCTACCATACGACTCATGCTCGACCTTTCGGTCTTCTGTGTTCCGAGGCCATGTCTGTACACATGCTAGGCTCGTCAAGTCAACCTAAGTGTTTTGCGTGTGTAAATCTGTCTTACACCTGTTGTATGTGAACGTTAGAATCTATCACACCCGATCATCACGTGGTGCTTCGAAACAACAAACTGTCGCAATGGTGCATAGTTAGGGGGAACACTTTCTTGAAATTATTACGAGGGATCATCTTATTTACTACCGTCATTCTAAGTAAACAAGATGCAAAAACATGATAAACATCACATGCAATCAAATAGTGACATGATATGGCCAATATCATATTGCTCCTTTTCATCTCCATCTTCGGGGCTCCATGATCATCATCGTCACCGGCATGACACCATGATCTCCATCATCGTGTCTTCATGAAGTTGTCTCGCCAACTATTACTTCTACTAGTATAGCTAACGGTTAGCAATAAAGTAAAGTAATTACATGACGTTTATGTTGACACGCAGGTCATAAATAAATTAAGACAATTCCTATGGCTCCTGCCGGTTGTCATACTCATCGACATGCAAGTCGTGATTCCTATTACAAGAACATGATCAATCTCATACATCACATATATCATTCATCACATCCTTTTGGCCATATCACATCACATAGCATACCCTGCAAAAACAAGTTAGACGTCCTCTAATTGTTGTTTGCATGTTTTACGTGGCTGCTATGGGTTTCTAGCAAGAACGTTTCTTACCTACACAAAGACCACAATGTGATATGCCAATTGCTATTTACCCTTCATAAGGACCCTTTTCATCAAATCCGAACCGACTAAAGTGGGAGAGACAGACACCCGCTAGCCACCTTATGCAACTAGTGCATGTCAGTCGGTGGAACCAGTCTCACGTAAGAGTACGTGTAAGGTCGGTCCAGGCCGCTTCATCCCACAATGCCACCGAATCAAGATTGGACTAGTAACGGTAAGCATATTGAACAAAATCAACACCCACAATTCTACTCGTGCATAGAAACTACGCATAGACCTAGCTCATGATGCCACTTTTGGGGAACGTAGCATAAATTCAAAATTTTCCTACGTGTCACCAAGATCTATCAATGGAGTCATCTAGCAACGAGGGAGGAGTGGATCTACATACCCTTGTAGATCGCGCGCGGAAGCGTTCAAGAGAACGGGGTTGATGGAGTCGTACTCGTCGTGACCCAAATCACCGATGATCCTAGCGCCGAACGGACGGCACCTCCGCGTTCAACACACGTACGGAGCAGAGACGTCTCCTCCTTGATCCAGCAAGGGGAAATGAGAGGTTGATGGAGATCCAACAACACGACGGCGTGGTGGTGGAAGTAGCGGGATTCCAACAGGGCTTCGCCAAGCGCTGCGGGAGGAAGGAGATGTGTCATGGGAGGGAGAGGGAGGCGCCAGGGCTTAGGTTGGGCTGCCCTCCCTTCCCCCCACTATATATAGGGCCAAGGGAGAGGGGGAGGGCGCAGCCTTGCCCCTTCCTCCAAGGAAGGGTGCGGCCAAGGGGGGGAGGAGTCCATCCTCCCCAAGGCACCTCGGAGGTGCCTTCCCCCTTTAGGACTCTCCCCTCCTCTTGTCCCTTTGGCGCATGGGCCTCTTGGGGCTGGTGCCCTCGGCCCATATAGGCCAAGGCGCACCCCCTACAGCCCATGTGGCCCCCGGGGCAGGTGGCCCCACCCGGTGGACCCCCGGGACCCTTCCGGTGGTCCCGGTACAATACCGGTGACCCCGAAACTTGTCCCGATGGCCGAAATAGCACTTCCTATATATAATTCTTTACCTCCGGACCATTCCGGAACTCCTCGTGATGTCCGGGATCTCATCCGGGACTTCGAACAACTTTCGGGTTACCGCATACTAACATCTCTATAACCCTAGCGTCACCGAACCTTAAGTGTGTAGACCCTACGGGTTCGGGAGACATGCAGACATGACCGAGATGACTCTCCGGTCAATAACCAACAGCGGGATCTGGATACCCATGTTGGCTCCCACATGTTCCATGATGATCTCATCGGATGAACCACGATGTCAAGGACTTAATAAATCCCGTATACAATTCCCTTTGTCTATCGGTACGACACTTGCCCGAGATTCGATCGTCGGTATCCCGATACCTTGTTCAATCTCGTTACCGGCAAGTCTCTTTACTTGTTCCGTAACACATCATCCCGTGATCAACTCCTTGATCACTTTGTGCACATTATGATGATGTCCTACCGAGTGGGCCCAGAGATACCTCTCCGTTACACGGAGTGAGAAATCCCAGTCTCGATTCGTGCCAACCCAACAGACACTTTCGGAGATACCCGTAGTGCACCTTTATAGCCACCCAGTTACGTTGTGACGTTTGGCACACCCAAAGAACTCCTACGGTATCTGGGAGTTACACAATCTCATGGTCTAAGGAAATGATACTTGACATTAGAAAAGCTTTAGCATACGAACTACACGATCTTTGAGCTAAGCTTAGGATTGGGTCTTGTCCATCACATCATTCTCCTAATGATGTGATCCCGTTATCAATGACATCCAATGTCCATGGTCAGGAAACCGTAACCATCTATTGATCAACGAGCTAGTCAACTAGAGGCTTACTAGGGACATGGTGTTGTCTATGTATCCACACATGTATCTGAGTTTCCTATCAATACAATTCTAGCATGGATAATAAACGATTATCATGAACAAGGAAATATAATAATAACCAATTTATTATTGCCTCTAGGGCATATTTCCAACACATACCCTTGTAGATCGCTAAGCAGAAGCGTTCAAGTGAACGGGGTTGATGGAGTCGTACTCGTCGTGATCCAAATCACCGATGATCCTAGCGCCGAACGGATGGCACCTCCGCATTCAACACACATACGGAACGGAGACGTCTCCCACGCCTTGATCCAGCAAGGAGGAGGGAGAGGTTGAGGAAGAGAGTCCAACAGCAGCACGACGGCGTGGTGGTGATGGAGTGGCAGTTCTCCGGCAGGGCTTCGCCAAGCTCACGCGGAGGAGGAGAGGTATTGGAGGGGAGGGGCTGCGCCAGGTTCAAGGGTGTGGCTGCCCTCCCACCCCTCCACTATTTATAGGTGGGGAGAAAGGGGGCCGGCCCCCTTTAGATCCCATCTAGGGTTGGGGGCGGCGGCCAAGGGGGGGAGGAGTGCCTCCCAAGTCAAGTGGAGGCCCTCCCCCTTAGGGTTTCCCCTCTCCCATGCGCATGGGCTTTGGGGGGCTGGTGCCCATGGCCCATTAAGGTTAGGGCGCCCCCTACAGCCCATGCTGATATATTGGACGTGGTGGAACATTTTCCGGACCTCCGGACCCCTCCGGAATCCTCCGGAACCTTCCGGAAGATTCCCGGTACAATACCGGAAAAAACCGAACTTTTCCCGGAACCCGAACAACAACTTTCCATATATAAATCTTTACCTCCGGACCATTCCGGAACTCCTCGTGACGTCCGGGATCTCATTCGGGACTCTGAACAACATTCGGTAATCACATACAAGTCTTCCTAATAACCCTAGCATCATCGAACCTTAAGTGTGTAGACCCTACAGGTTCGGGAACCATGCAGACATGACCGAGACAACTCTCTGGCCAATAACCAACAGCGGGATCTGGATACCCATGTTGGCTCCCACATGTTCCACGATGATCTCATCAGATGAACCACGATGTCGAGGATTCAATCAATCCCGTATTCAATTCCCTTTGTCCAGCGGTATTGTACTTGCCCGAGATTCGATCGTCGGTATCCCGATACCTTGTTCAATCTCATTACCGGCAAGTCTCTTTACTCGTTCCGTAACACATCATCCCATGATCAACTCCTTGGTCACATTGTGCACATTATGATGATGTCCTACCGAGTGGGCCCAGAGATACCTCTCCGTTACACGGAGTGAGAAATCCCAGTCTCGATTCGTGCCAACCCAACAGACACTTTCAGAGATACCTGTAGTGAACCTTTATAGCCACCCAGTTACGTTGTGACGTTTGGTACACCCAAAGCACTCCTACGGTATCCGGGAGTTGCACAATCTCATGGTCTAAGGAAATGATACTTGACATTAGAAAAGCTTTAGCATACGAACTACACGATCTTTGTGCTAGGCTTAGGATTGGGTCTTGTCCATCACATCATTCTCCTAACGACATCCAATGTCCATGGTCAGGAAACCATAACCATCTATTGATCAACGAGCTACTCAACTAGAGGCTTACTAGGGACATGGTGTTGTCTATGTATCCACACATGTATCTGAGTTTCCTATCAATACAATTCTAGCATGGATAATAAACGATTATCATGAACAATGAAATATAATAATAATAACTAATTTATTATTGCTTCTAGGGCATATTTCCAACAGCATGGCCCTGCCGGGCCAAATCAGCTCGCCGGAGGTGGCCCGTCGCAGGACTCGCCCTTTCCCCACGGCTGGGGGCTCGACAGCTTCAGCCTCCTCCTCGGACGGCTCGTCGTCGTCTCCAATAAGAGGAGCCCCGGTGCCGGCGCTACTGGCCTCCCCGGCAGACTTCGCCCACTAGGCGAGCTCCTTCTCTTCTGCGATCGCCGCGACTTTGTCCTCCACGCCGCCAGTGCTGCCGGCCTCCCTGGCGAGCTCCGCCTCCACCGCCCTGGTGGTGATGTAGTCCGGCTCCGCCAGGGTGGTGTCCTGGACGTGCCGCGGCTCCTCGCGGATATACTTCTCCTCCAGGGTATCAAAAAACTCCTACACTCGATCCTCTGGCGGCTCGGCCCAATTCGGGACGAGGCCGTGCACGTTGAACTCTGGCATCATGGCGATGATGTCGCTTCAACGTGAGTTATTGCTTAGCGGGACCCTTGACGACCTTGCCGGCCTTCACAACCTTGCCGAACCTGTTGGCCTTTCCGTCGCGGTCCACATCGAGTGGGAAGAGCCGCTGGCAAAAGTGAGCGCGCGCCAACGTGGTGAAGTTGTGGTCGAGACCGGGGTGGAGTCGCATGATGTCTGCCGCGTTTGCGAAGAGCCAGGCCGGCCTCCCCTTGTTATGCAGCGGAGCAATTCGGCGGCGGATGAAATCTGCCCCAATCATCTCAATGGTGAGCCCGTCCTCGGTGAGGCAAAGACTCCTGGTGGTGGCGACCATAAGCTTCGCGTCGTCGGCATCGACACTGCTCCAATCGTTTCCGCGAACCGGCGGCACCTGGCGAACCCGGCAGAACTCTTGTGGATCCTCCTCTTCAATATAGCACCATCGGCCCTGCCACTCCTCCCACCTCTCCTTCTGAGCACCCTCCCGGTATGTCCCCTTGGACCTCGGGATCTAGGTGACACAACCAGAGATGGTGCCTCCCTGCTGGATCCGAGGGAAGAAGTAGTGGCGGAAGAGCGCCGTGTTGGGATGCACTCCGGCGAAGCCCTCGTAGAGATGGGTAAAGGGAGCCCTGCACACCATGACATTTGGGGTAAAATCCAGGAGGTGGAAGACGAAGGTATGCATGATGTCATTGAAGAAATCGAAGAAGGGAGGGCAGAGGCTGTAGGAGAAGTAATCGACGAAGAACATATACTGATTCGGGGCGGCTTTGCCGCAGTTGGCGGGAATGACGTGTGTGGCAGGATGCCCCGTCGTCTCTCCCCCCATCTTGACCCCCCACACCAGCCTGAAGTTGTCCCAAAGGTGGGCCGCGTCGATCATCGAGGGAAAGTAGGCGAGCTCCGTCCGCCGCGCCGCCAACTCATTCTCCGGCGGCTCCGCCCCTCCTGCGTTCTTGGTCGCTCCCTTGTCGTTGCCAGTCTTGGGTGCCATGGCGGCTACGAGCTGTGGAAGGAAAAGGGTAGCGGCGGCGAGCAGGGGCTTGAGGAAGAAGGAAGGAACGACAGCTCTGAGATTGGATAAGACACATGGGGTAAATGAGCAGCGTGCCCGCGGCCGTTTCCTTTTTACAAGGAAGGCGCGGGCCGCCTCTTTACCATGATGTGACGCATGCGTGCGGGAACTGCCCCATGCATGACCCTCACGTCACGCATGAACCTCCACGTCACGCGTTCAATGCGGGTCGTGGGGAAGCACAGTGGACGAGAAGTTACTATGGTAAAATCTGCCCCACCTGCCCGCGCACCATTCTGGGCCTAGCCCAACAATGAGTCACGCTTATGTATGGCCCAGGCCCGGGGGCTCCTATTGGTGTACAAAAGTAGGGGCTCTCCTTTTGACCCCTTTACTTGTGCATGGGCAGTCAGAGCCACGCGCCATGGCCAAGCTTAGCAGGGCAGAGGAGGGAAGCCGGAGAGAAGCCGAAGCACCAGACAACCAAGGCGACGCCAATACCAGAAGCGCATGAGGGCAAGAGGGGGAGGTGTACTCCGTGGGCAAGATCCTTGCCGAGGCACCCCCCCCCCCCGCAGGCCCGGCAAGAGCCTTGCTGGGGCAACTTGCCCAACACCAGCAGAGCAAGCCACCCTTGAGCCCACAGGCTCCGACCCAATCTACTACATTGGGACCAGGGCTCGGGATGCAGCTACGTGGTGGCATGCAGATCATTGTCAAGATCATAAATGCACATGATCAGATGAGGATTAGAAGACGACGACCCTTGCGGGATCCTCGCCAGGGAATCCAAAAGACCCCCGGCAAGCATCTTGCCGGGGACGACTGCGACACCACCGCAGGAACCTTGCCGGGCCCTCGGCAAGGCCCTTGCCGAGGGCGCCAGCAGGGCCACTACCAGGCCTGCACCAGCCAAGACTCCATCGCCATTCGCATGCAGCTGCCAGCACAACCAGCTGGGCAGGCACCTACGTGGCAACATGCAGCTTCCAGGCCAAATCAGCAAGCACATGCGTGGCGGCATGCAGATCTTCATGAAGGCCCTACCACCGCACCACCTCAGTTGCCTGCCTGCCTACATCCCGCTGCATGCATCGCTGGTTTGGGCACGTGTCGAAGCGAGAGGAAGCGGCGACGGACGGGACGGGCCTCGTTCCCATCCCCGATAAAGCTAATGGACACCTATGTAGCGCATTTAATGTGCTTTGTCCCATAATGCCGTGCGATAAGCTCGCGCACTGTAGGCCATTCCACCTCCTGTGTGCCACTGTGGCAACCCCTTTTCCCTATAAAAGGAGGCCCGAGGTGACCAGGAGAGGGATTCGGCTTTTTGGAACGGCACAACCACCGTAGCTAGTTCAGAAAGCTCAAGAACACTCAATACATCCACCAAAGCAGGACTAGGGTTTTACGCGTCCCCGCGGCCTGAACCTGGGTAAACGATCCGTGTGCTCGCTCGTCAACCTGCTCTTCTCACGACCTCGTGCCCACTGACCGTAGAAGGGATCCCAGCGATCCCATAGGTGTCATTCTCACTGACAATGGGCCTCATACATCTTCTTCTGAATGTCAGTCTGGAGGCAGAAAGTCGTCTTCACCTTTTTAGTGAGCTTGGTTACCCAAGTGGGTTTGGCCCCGGGACCCAGCTCAAAATCTTCATCATCTGAAGTAGCATAGACATCCTCGGGATCATTGTAGGAAAGTGAGGCTCGTTGTGCTTCCTCTTGAGTTGCTTGACCTCATGCACGGTGAGCTTATCCACAGAGGTGAGAAGCTCTCTAGGAGGACGAACAACCGAAACCAAGTTCAGAAAGCACATGACAAACGGAGCATAGATAGGGACCTTTTTGTAGATGACCATGTTGTAAATCTCGTGCCACATCCAGTTGGACACATCAAACATTGCACCAGAGCCCACCTTGGTCTTCATAGCAACCATCAAGTCAACAAGGTAGCCATGGACTCCATCTTGGTTTCCCACCTTGGGTAAAAGTATGTTGCAAAACACTCGATGCATGATGTCATAGACCTTCTCAAGATCCTTGGATTCTCCAATAATACCACGGCCCCGAATGTACAGAGGGGCAAGCTTCTCCGTAGGCATGGAATTAGGATGGTCGTGAGCACGAATGCCACCATTTCCTTCAAGGCCAGTATTGTCATACCCAATAGCATTGCAGAAAGCCCTCCAGGGTACTTGAAAGAGCTCATCGCGGAACATGAATGTGAGTGTGCGAGTGTCATCTTCTCCAAAATGAACAATGGCATAAAACTGATGGATAAGCTGAACATAAAAGTCACCGTTTACTGACATGAGCTTGACCAGATCAAACTCCTCATAGAGAGCCAATGCTTCACCAAAATACTCCAAGTTGCTCCTCCAGTGATCAATATCAATGGCCCACTGCTTGGCATACCTATTCTTGTTGTGCTCAAAGAGTTCATGAACAATCCGCACTTGCATCTCATTCTGGAACTGAATGGTGGTCCAACAAGGCGCAATGGGAACCTCGTAGGGATTTTTTGAACGGAAGGCTTCCCAATCCTTGGCTTTCCACCGGTGCAAGGGAAAAATCACACGTTGCTTGGCAGCAGCAGACTTCTCATGGCGAGTGGGCTTGGTGGGAATCACAACCTCTTCTTCTTCATCAGATTCAACCGGGCGCTTGAGTCTTCTAGCTCTCTTCTTGGTCTTGGGAGGAGCAAAGCGAGAACTAGAGCCACCTACACACACACACATGAGAAGAGAAACCCAACAAAGATGAGAGGAGTGCACACACGAACAGAGGAATAGATTGATTGCAACACAGAGAAGATAGAACAGTGCTACGTGGTTCAGACACGGTGGTTGTACCGGTTCTACGACCGGTAGTACCACTCCAGTGGTTGTACCTCCCTGGGAGGCGGTAGAACCGCTGGGAAAGCAGTACTACCAGTTGGAGAAAGACTACCCATGAGTTTGAATCAACCTAACAATATGGTAACTTCTAAGAAATGAAAACCAAGCAGGAGACAAATATAGATCTCTTCCACCCAATAGTTTGTCCAATAAATGTGGAATGTCAAGTAATGTCGTAGAAGAAGGGAGGAACCCTAGAACAAAGGAAACAAGGCGTTACCAGCATCCATGGGAAGAGATTGGGAAGGAGGGGGCCTCCACGGAGCAGATCCACGGAGAGCCCATGGATCCGGAGCGCGACAAGCACTCCGGGGCAGGGGCAATGGCGACCAGAAACTAGGGAAAGAGATGGGGGAGGATAGGGGATGAAGGGAAAGGAAAACCCTTCGGCCCCGACCCTACTTATATGCCCGTAGACGCAAAGCGGTTGTATCGCTCCAAGGAGCGGTTGTACCACTTCCTGGTACGTGCCAGCGGTTGCGGGCGGTACTTCCGTCGCCTAGAAGGCAGCAGTAGTACCGCCTGTAACCAACCGGTAGTACCGGCCAGAAGCACAACCTGGGGTCGAGTGGTGGAATCGCTTAGCACCCTGGGAGTCCTCCTGGGACGGTACAACCCGAGTGTACCAGCTGTTGAACTGCCCGGGCCACCTATTGTACCACCCACTCACCATTACTCGAACCAAGATCAAATGTGTGCAATTGGATTAGATGGTTTAGGAGAAGGAGAAAGGCTTGGGATGGAGCATGAGACTGGAATATGGTGTTGTGATCTCCAAGAGGGCACAAAGCAACCAACGAGACAAACCACAACTTGGAGACGACAACACCTAGGGCCTAACACAAGACTAAGGCAAGAAACACAAGGACAAAAGAAAACCAAAGCCAACTCCCATGAAAAAGGGAGGGCGGTGGCCTAGGCCATCTATGTTTGAGTGTAAAGGTATGGCACCATGAAGATTTTAACCTTGGGCCCATGACCAAAACTCATCTCTGAAGCACAAGTACCATCAAAAATGGCTAATGTGAAAGAGTTGATCAATTTATGCATAATGGGGGGAGGAAGAGTTCATTGAGAGAACAACACTCACCCTATGTCCATGCATACACCTAAACAAGACATTAAGTTGAGTATGGTGGGGTGTGCAAGGGTTCAAGCCATATTGCTCGAATCAATGATATTTAGCTCATGCCTTAACTCGCGAAATCTTACTTCATCCAAAGGCTTCATGAATATATCTGCAAGGTTATCATGAGTGTTGACATAGTTGAGCTCGATCTCCCCTCGCCTAATATGACCCCGAATGAAGTGATACCGTATCTCAATATGCTTCGTCTTGAAGTGTTGCGCGGGGTTGAGAGAAATCTTGATGGCACTTTCATTGTCACACCAAAGAGGCACTTTTTTCACAAATGACATCGTAATTCTTTAAAGTTTGCCTCATCCATAGAAGTCGAGCACAACAACTACCGGCGGCCACATACTACGCTTCGGTGGACGAGAGAGACACAAAACTTTGCTTCTTAGAAGACCACCTCACCAAAGAGCAACCAAGAAATTGGCACCCTCCGGAAGTGGACTTCCTATCCACTTTGTCTCGCACCCAATCTGAGTCCGAATAGCTTACAAGGTTGAAGTTTGCTCCTCTTGGGTATGATAAGCCAAAGTTTGGGGCATGAGCCAAATATCGAAAGATTCTCTTAACCGCCACAAAGTGGCTTTCCTTAGGTGCGGCTTGAAACCGTGCACAAATTCCCACACTCAACATGATATTCGGTCTAGATGCACAAAGGTAAAGCAAGGAGCCAATCATGGAGCAATATACCTTTTGATCCACCGCTTTACCATTGGCATCTATATCAAGTTGGCATTTGACGGGCATTGGAGTGGAAGCCGGCTTGACATCACTTAGCTTGAATCTCTTGAGCATGTCTTGAGTGTATTTGGCTTGGTTAATGAAAGTTCCTTCTCTTCTTTGCTTGACTTCGAACCCGAGAAAGAACTTCAATTCTCCCATCATGGACATCTTGAACTTTGAGGTCATGAGAGCAGCAAATTCCTCATTAAAAGCTTTGTTAGGGGAACCAAAGACAATATCATCAACATATAGTTGGCATACAAACAACTCCCCTTTGACCTTCTTAGTAAAAAGAGTGGGGTCAATTTTACCAATTTCAAAACCACGATCTTGCAACAACTTGGTAGGGTGGTCATACCACGCACGTGGGGCTTGTTTAAGGCCATAGAGTGCCTTATCGAGTTGGTACACATGATCGGCAAAATAGGGATCCTCGAACCCGGGGGGTTGTTTGACATACACCAACTCATTAATAGGACCATTAAGAAAAGCACTCTTCACATCCATTGGTTGCAACTTGAAATTATGGTGAGAAGCATAAGCAATCAACAAACGAATAGATTCGAGGCGGGCAACGGGAGCAAAGGTTTCACCATAGTCAATACCCTCGACTTGGGAGTAGCCTTGTGCTACCAAGCGAGCCTTGTTGCAAAACATAATTCCATGAGGATCTTTCTTGTTCTTCAATATCCACTTCGTTCCAATGACATTATGGTTCCCCGTTGGCCTTGGCACCAATCTCCACACCTTGTTGTGCTCGAAATTCTTGAGTTCTTCATGCATGGCATTGAGCCAATCTGGATCCTCAAGAGCCTCATGGACCTTTTGGGGTTCAACACAAGAGACAAACGTGTGATGTTCACAATAGTTTGCCAATTGTCTATGAGTTCTTACCCCCTTTCGTATGCTTCCAAGCACATTCGTCATGAGATGACACTTGGTAGTGAGCTTGGATGCAATCTTGGAGGTATGACGCTCCAATTCCTTATTAGGAGTGATTTGAGGAGCGGTCACTTGATCATCTTGAGCGTCATCTTGAGCTTGTTCTAGATCTTGAGCTTGCTCGAAGGAGAGAACTTGACCTTGGGCGCCACTTGGTGGTTCAACACCATCTTGAGGTTGATCTTGCCCTTGGTCTTGTTGATGAGGTTGAGGACCTTCACTTTGTTCTTCGGAAGCGTGTGGGTCTTGGGTTGGTGATGGTTCCACTTGAGTGGAACATTTTCCTTCTCCTTCCGCCACAAGGGGTTCCTCAATGGGTAGGATAAAACCTACACCCATTCTTCTTATGGGTTGGGGAGGAGTTTCATCACCTACGTCACAAGATACCACTTTGCTCCACTTGGGAGCCGTTATTCTCATCAAACTTCACGTTACATGTCTCCTCAATAAGTCCCATGGACTTACTGAGGACACGGTAAGCATGAGAGTTTGTAGCACAACCAACAAATATGTCCTCATAAGCTCTAGCCTCGAATTTAGACAAACGAACACCTTTCTTGAGAATGAAACACTTACACCCGAACACCCAGAAATACTTGAGGTTGGGCTTGTTCCTGGTGAGTATCTCATATGGAGTCTTGTTCAAGCCTTTGCGTAGATAGAGCTGATTGGATGCATGACATGCGGTGTTGATGGCTTTAGCCCAAAAGTTATATGGAGACTTGAACTCCGCCATCATGGTCCTTGCCGCATCCATCAACGTCTGGTTCTTCCTTTCCGCCACACCATTTTGTTGAGGGGTGTAAGGTGCGGAATATTGATGCTTGATCCCCTCATCACTAAGAAACTCATCCAAGGTGTAGTTCTTGAACTCGGTGCCGTTATCACTTCTTATTGTCAAGATCTTTGCATTATGTTGACGTTGAGCTTCATTTGCAAAGTTGATGATGGTTTGTTGGGTCTCACTCTTCCTCTTGAAGAAGTATAACCAAGTGTACCTTGAATAATCATCCACAATCACCAAGCAATACTTTCTACCCCCAAGACTATCAAAGGATGGAGGCCCTAAGAGATCCAAGTGAAGTAGCTCCAAAGGCCTCTTCGAGTAGATGATAGTCATGGGAGGGTGTGCTTTCTCATGTAACTTTCCTTCAATACAAGCACTGCAAGCACGATCTTTGGCAAAACTAACATTTGTTAGTCCACGGACATGGTCCCCCTTGAGAAGAATTTGCAAAGATCTCATATTGACATGGGCTAAATGGCGATGCCAAAGCCATCCCACATCAACTTTAGCCATTAGGCATGTCGCGGTCTTAGTGAGTCGCTCCGAAAACTTAATCACATAGATACCGTTCTCGACATGCCCAACAAAGGCTACTTTAAGAGTCTTGCTCCACAAGAGGGCCATGGTATCAATATCAAAGAAGGTGGCAAAGCCCATGAGTGCAAGTTTATGAACAGAAAGTAAATTGTATGCAAGGGACTCAACAAGCATGACTTTCTCGATTGTGAGATCATGAGAAATGACAACCTTGCCAAGTCCCAATACCTTAGAAGACGAGGCATCACCCCACTCAACATTGGTGGGCACGGATGAAATCTTGTGCACGTCCACCACCAAGTCCTTGCTCCTGGTCATATGATTAGTGGCTCCACTATCGAGCAACCATGATCCCCCACCGGAAGCAAGCACCTACGAGAGATCAATGCTTGGTTTTAGGTACCAATTTTGTAATGGGTCCTTTGATGTTAGTAACAAGGGTCTTAGGAACCCAAATAGACCATTCAATGTACTCATAAGGATAACCAACAAATTTGGCATAGACATGCCCATCACTAACTCGTCACAACACATAAGAAGGATTAATGTCATCGGCTTTGTTGGAAGGAGGGGCATTGCCCTTGTTGACACCACCACCCTTCGCATTGCTCTTCTTCTCCTTGTAAGCACACTCTCCCTCCTTCACAAAAGTTTGCTTGAGAGGAGGAGGTCATTTGGCCTTGTCATTCTTCTTCTTGTTCTTGGACTTGGGTGTGAACCCAATTCCCTCCTTGGCCACAACTTCCTTTTGATTGCTCAAAAGGTCATTGAGGTTCTTCTCACCTTGTATGCATGACACAAGGCCTTTCTCAAGTTGCTTCTTTAACTTAGCATTCTCCTCCACAAGATGCACATGCTCACAACATGGGTTAGTAGCATTTGCATTATCAATTAAAACCATATGAGGAAAAGTGGCCTTTTCCTTAGTTAGATTCACTTGGAGTTGATCATGAGACTCTTTGTGGCTAGCATGAGCACCCTTCAAGGATTTGTGAGCCTTGCCAAGTATATCAAACTCCTCCTTGAGTATAGCAAGATCAACCCCAAGTTTGGCCTTCCCGGAATTGAGCACACGAGATACAACAAGTACATGATCAAGATCTTTCTTTAATTTAGCATGCTCATCGTTGTGTGACTCCTCAAGAGCTAAACGATGACCACGCTATTCTTCAAGAGCATTAGAGAGATCCGTATCTCATCGACATAGTCACAACTATGCCCCTCCATCTTAGAGATGGAGTCTTCGTGAGCCTCGATCATGTCATTGGCTTCACCAAGTTGTTCCAAGCGAGCAACAAAGTGCTTCTTGGATTTACCCTTGAGCTTACTCATAAAAGACTCAAATTCATTTTCTTCCTCATTGGACCCCTCACTTTCATCAATGCAATCCGCCAAAGAGGGTTCATTAGTGATGGTAGTTTTTATGTTGGGGGTTACCTTGTTGGTGGCTTTGGCCATGAGTCACTTGGCGGTGATGTTCTCGTTGGGTCAGTCGAAGAGGGACACCCGTGGAGTTGTTGCAATGGCAACGGAGGCCATGGCAACCATCTCACCATCTTCATCATCGTCATCATCCTCATTGTACTCTTCTTGTGCCACCAACCCCTTGGGAGGAGTCTTCTTGGTGAAGTTGCTCTTGTTTGGGAAGGGCTTGGCCTTATATTTCCAGATGAGCTTGCCACCATTGTCTTCCCTCTTCTCATATGGGCACTCTGCAACAAAGTGGCTCACATTGCCACAAATATAGCAAGTCCTCACTCGTTGCTTTCCCTTCGCGCCACTTGGGCTGTTCTTGTTGAAGTTGTGCCTCGTGTTCTTCTTGCTCCAAAATTGCCTTGAAGTAAGAGACATGTGCTCATGATAATCATATTTTGTATCTTCGGGTTGCTCTCCTCTTCTTCATTTTCTTCAACACTAGCCTTGGCCTTCAATGCAAGGTTAGGCTTCTTTGCTCTTTGAGAAGGCAACACCGCATTGTCGGCCGTCTTGTCCAAGATACTCATTGCCACAAACTCATCCAACACTTCACTTCAGGACAAGGTATGGAAGTCCGGCCTTTGACGGATGACAGAGGACATGGCCTTATGGTACGTCATCATGGCTTTGAGAAACTTGCGCTTGATACAATTGTCATTTGTATCCTTACTCACATGATCTCGAAGTGATACCACGAGAGTGGTTAATCTTCGGTAAAGCTCACGAGGTTCGTCACCTTTATTCATTGCAAATTCATCGGCTTCATCTTGCACCACTTCATAGTTGGAGCGTTGAATGCTTGCACTTCCCTTGTTAATGGAAACAACATGGTGCCATGCTTCCTTTGCCACGGTGAACGGTTGGAGATGCACAATATCTTTGGAAGGAATTGCATCTTGGATGATGAAGAGAGCATTCTCGTTGAATTGATGATCCACGGCTTCTCAAGGAGTGAAGTTGCTTGGGTCATGCGGACAGAAACCTTGCTCAATGATTCTCCAAAGATTAGTATTGACATGATTTAAATGACGTTTAAAGCGAAAGACCCAAGAGTCAAAATCCTCATTTTTCACAATCTTAGGAGGAGAACTCGCATGATTTAAATGAGTGGAGGGAACTGGTCCTCCATAGATAAGAGGAGGTTCAACATGGGCAAAGATGCTGCTACCACTTTTACCACTAGACAAATGAACTTTATCACTAGTAGCTTCCCCCTTGTCGGAGTTAGCATCTATCACCTTGTTAGTGGGATCAACCACTTCCAACGGTGCGGCGGGCAATTTAAGACCATCGAGAAATTTCTTTAGCATGCCTTTGACCTCAGCCATCATGGAGGTTTTCAATGTGTCCAAGGCCACATTGAACTCACATGAGAACCGGGTTCCCCCATCGGCCGTCGACGAGGACGGAATCACACCAGGGTGCTTCTCCTCACCATCTACGGTGTCAACCATACTCTTCAGACGACAAAGTCCTTAATAAAGAGATGAGGCTCTGAAACCAATTGAAAGGATCGATATAGTTGACTAGAGGGGGGTGAATAGGCAACTAACAATTTTTAGCTTTTCTTTACCAATTTAAACTTTGCATCAAACTAGGTTGTCTAGATATGCAACTAGGTGAGCAACCTATATGATGCAACAGCAACGAGCACTTAAGCAAGCAAGAGATGCAACACAATATAAGCTTGCACAAGTAAAGATACGAGATAACCAAGAGTGGATCCGGTGAAGACAAGGATGTTTTACCGAAGTTCCTTCCTTTTGAGTGGAAGTACATCTCCGTTGGAGCGGTGTGGAGGCACAATGCACCCCAATAAGACACTAGGGCCACCGTATTCTCCTCACGTCCTCACACAATGCGAGATGCCGTGATTCCACTATTGGTGCCCTTGGAGGCGGCGACCGGACCTTTACAAACAAGGTCGGGGGCCTCTCCACAACTGAATTGGAGGCTCCCAACGAAACCACGGAGCTTCACCACAATGGAATGTGGCTCCGAGGTGACCTCAACCGTCTAGGGTGATCAAACACCCAAGAGTAACAAAATCCACACAAGAAAGTATGGGGGAAGCAAATATCCTTTGGTGGAAGTGTAGATCTAGGTCTCCTCCTTCAATCCCTAGCAAATCAACAAGTTTGAGTAG
The DNA here is from genome assembly GCF_018294505.1 of Triticum aestivum. Classification (NCBI taxonomy): domain Eukaryota; kingdom Viridiplantae; phylum Streptophyta; class Magnoliopsida; order Poales; family Poaceae; genus Triticum; species Triticum aestivum. The sequence goes on from NC_057794.1 coordinate 267,166,135, forward strand.
CTACGGAGAGAGATCGGGCAAGAGAGCTTGAGTGACATTAACGGTGGAGTGAGAGAGGTAAGAGGTAGGTGTGGTAGGTGGAAGAACCACCCTTATATACCAAACCCTAAAATCTAACCGTTACTGCGAAAACAGCCCCGCAACGGTACAACCGCTCCTTGTCCTGGTACAACCGGGACTCACGGGTATGCTGCAGAAACCCTATCAAGCGGTATAACCGGGCAGACGGGCGGTAGTACCGGTCGTGGAGAACAACTGGAACAACCGCCCAGCCACCGCTCAACCACCGCTTTGAAACAGTAGGGTGTCACCCCTGTGTGCGGTGATAGAGCGGTATAGCACCGATGCAACCGCCTGGCCTTGGTCAGTTAGGTGGCTAAGTTCGAGGCGATAGAACCTCTTGGGGCACCGGTGATACCAGTGTGCGGGGCACAGCCGGACCAACCGGGACACTACCGCCCAAGTACCACATCAAAACAGGAACCAGACTGCTTGTTGGGTGGTACTTGGCCGGTACAACCGCTAGAGACACACCCCAGTCAAATTTAAGCACGGTGGCGGTACCACCACCCGGGAGAAGCGTTACAACCGCTTGGTCATGACTAGGTTGTTCAACCCCAGGGTATCACCCCTAGGGTGGTGGCTGGGTTCATGCCAAGTGCCAGTGGTACAACCGCTCGCACGAGCGGTACAACCGCTGGGAGAACACAACAAGTAGTTGAATAAGAAAGGGAGCTCTCTCTCACACAAAACAAGGAAGGCCAAGGAGGGTGTGGTAGAAGTGTACGTGCAAAGATTCCCCAACTCCTTCCAATGCGGATTCCCTCTTAATAGTATGGGTTCCCTATGACCAAAGACATAAACACATAGAAAAACACCGTCTTCGATTGTCGGCGTTCTGGGAATGAGTGCCCCAGACTCGCCTGCCTGCGGCCTGCAGCGTGGCTCAAGTGGGGGCCCAGCGCGGCCCATCTTCATCAGCTCAAGCTCAAGACCCTCGTGAGGGGCCAAGCCTCGCAGGGCGGATGACCAGAAGCTTCCTCAGAGGCAGCCTCATCAGGCAGGCTCGCGAGGAGGCGGAGAGATCAAGGCAGGGGTACCTCACGAGGAGCCTGTGGTGCAAGCCATGACTATCGAAACCAGGCTGGCGCCAGGCGGGCGCTGGCCTACGCAGTGTCCTTGTTTCCCCTTTTGTGCAAAGGGGGCAAGCACAGGCCAAGGCACCTAGCAAAGGTTACCATTCCGGTGCAACAAGACTAAGACCAACAGCGCGGCAGGACGGAGGTCGCCATGGAGCCCAAGATGGAGTCATCACCAATGCTTAGGCAGCCGAAGACCACCTTAGGTCAGGATAACTTGTACTAGATGTTCCCCTTCAAAATGGCTACTTGTTGGCGCCCTTCCCGCTCATTATTTGGGGAGAGGCCCAGGGCCTCTATAAATAGAGCTAGCCACCACAGAATAGAAGGCGGACAGGAAGGGACCGAAAAAGAGAGATAGAGAGAGAGAGAGAGGCGATTGAACTCACCCAAGCAGTTCATCGCACCAGCTTAAGAACACCCCTCACGAGGCTGTTCTTCCCTTGTACTGTTCCTCATCTTCCCCTGAGGCAATCCACCACACCACACACTGGAGTAGGGTATTACACCACAACGGTGGCCCAAACCAATATAAACCTTGTGTCCCTTGTGTTGTTCGTTGTTTTCCAACTTAGATCATGCGAGGAGATTGGACGTAGATCGGTAGGGGAGAGATCTCCGCGCGCACCCCAGTGTTCGAACCTCAAGGGTCTGCCGGAACCCGAAATCCGACATTTGGCGCGCCAGGTAGGGGTGCGCCGAAATCTTTCTTCCGCTGTTCACGTACGATCTTCCGTCGTGTCCATGGCTAACGCCCGCCGGGCTCGCGCCGAGCGCCGCGCTGCTCTCGCCACCCGTGTCGCCCAGACGGCACCCGTCGGCGGACGCCCTCGTCGTTCCCCGTCGCCTGCCACCAACGCCGCCACCGGCCCGGCGGGGAACGAGCAGCAGGCATCGTCCCAGCATCCTTTGGTGCGGCGAGAGAACCGCACCGCCACACCGTCGCTAAATCCAGCTGCTTCGTCGTCCCACGCCCGTCGCGCCCCAACGGACGTGCACGCCGCGCTGCTCCTGGCAAGAGAGCTCTTGCACTACCACCCCGTCGACGACCTCTACGAGGACTGGCTCGCCCGCATCACCGAGCTCGTCAGTGCCGCAGGTGGCTTGTCGGAGTAAATAGCCATGGGTAGCCTAGCCGGCTTCCCCTGGCCCTTCTGAAAAAATTACGAGCCCGTCCGGCTCTCAAGAACCCAAGACATGGGGCCGACTTTCCCTTGCTGGTTGTCATCCAGGCCGGCTTTCGGAAGGCGGCCCGACTTTAGCCCTCATGAAGAAATCCACGGGATGGCCGACTTCGGGAAGCCGGCCGCGAGAAGGCCGACTCCAAGAAGCCGGCTCCCATAAAGCGGTCGAGACCGTACCCTCAAAGTTTGCATCCACCTAGCGGCGATGTGACGGGGCATGGCTACAGTGGAGCCTGCCACCCCCGAATCCCGGAGCACGCCTGGCATAGTGCATCGTACGGAGTGGGCATGACCCGTCTGGCGCGGCACTGTTGCCATGTTGACCCTGGTGTCACCCATGACGGGCCGCCAGCGCGGCCCACAGACGGTGGGCCCCTTCGGGCAGAGAGACACCCGAAGGCGGCCACGCCTACCCCCAGTCAGCCCAAGACAGAGCCGGCTCCCCGCAGCTGGCTTGCCACCTCCCTCGAAGGAGACGCCCCATTAAGGAGACAAGACGCGATGAGGCTACAACGATCGCCCGACGGGCGGCGGCACTGTAGCCGTGCCTACCACGACGAAGCCCACGTCACCAAGATGGAGCCACAGTGATCAGCCGCCGACCAGGTCCTGGACAGTGGGGCCTGCCTGTCGACCAAGGGGCCGGCAGCCGGCGGGACCCACCAGTCGGTGGGCCCCAGCAGCCGGCCCAGAAGCCGGCGAGCGCAGTCACAGACGGCTGGGCCCCGCGCCCAGTCGGATTACCATTGTACCCCCGGGGGGTAGGCCTATATAAACCCCCCGGGGCACCCATGCAAAGGGTCTGACCCCCTGCTAGTCCTGGACACCACACAAGGAGAAGAAGCAGGCTAGCCGTGCCCTTCTTCCTCCTCCCACCGAACAGCTCAAGGAGCATTGTGTAGCTACTTGTCCATCTAGTGATCATGCGGAGACCCCGCAGAGCAGCAGTAGGGGTGTTATCTCCACGGAGAGCCCCGAAGCTGGGTAAGATCCGCCGGCGTGCATGTCTTCGCCTTATCCCGTTTCCAGGCACCGGCGACGTCTTACTGGCTCCCACAATGATAAGCCATCCGTTGGCATATGTCGCACCTACCACCCGACAGGGCTCCCCCTTGTCGTCCCTCTCGCTGCCTCGCCCTCCATTCCGTGCGGGAGGTGGGGATCAGGAGGCGCCTCCACCACCTCCTCCCCAAGAAGGCGCCCTGGCTCCAAGGCGCGCAACCCCAGAGTGAGACCCTCCGCGTCCGGCACCTGCGCAGCAAGAAAGGTGCTGCCAAGAGATCCCTCGTCCCCAAGAAGGTGCTCGCGCGCTCCCAGCGTCGTCGCGCCAAGATCGCATCCCTGCACCTCCACGCCAAGACCCCGCGCTGCTCCAAGCGGTGTCGCGCGGTAATCCCCAGGAACAGGCCCAGCACCAGCAAAAGGCACCGGTGGCCATGGCAGGCTGCCGCGCCCTCACCCCCAAGCTACACGGCGTCGCATGGTCAGGCAATTTCAAGCCTGACCTGCCCCCTCACTACGATGGCACAACGGACCCCACGGAGTTCCTACAGCTCTACGAGCTATGCATCAAAGCCACCAACGGAGACGAAAGGGTCATGGCGAACTAGTTTCCCATGGCGCTCAAGGACGGGGCCCGCACCTGGCTCCTGAACCTGGCTCCTGGCACAATCTCCTCCTGGGACGAGATGCGCACTCGCTTCATTGCCAACTTCCAGGGCACTCGCGACCGGCCCCCGGCCATGAGCGATCTGCGCCGCATCAAGCAGCAACATGGGGAAACCCTGCAGAAATACATCCATCGCTTCAACAACGCTCGCCTCAAGATCAAGGTGACTGAAGAAGCCATCATCTCGGCCTTCTCCGATGGCGTACGCGACATCAAGATGAAGGAGGAGCTAGCAATCCATGAAGACCTGTGCACATCCCTGGAGCTGTTCAACTTGGTGACCAAGTGCGCCAGGGCTGAGGAAGGGCGCCTTTCCCTCCTCGAACTCCCGGCTGCCGACCCTCCTTATCCTCCCTGATAGTCAGGACCCACCTGGTCGAAGCATACGTAGCGTTGTCATTCTGGTTGCGAACGTGTATGTACATACGATCAGTCTGTTTGCAGGCTGCAGTGATGAACCATGGCCGAGTAAGGAAGGGCACGTGTCGAAGTATAGGTGCGCACGTGTCATAGTAGAAGCACGCACGTAGCATGTCACGCAGTCTCGTTAATATCGTGTACACGTACGTACAGCCAAGGTGCAAGAAAGTAAATACGGCCAGGTACGTACATATGGGCGGGGTCTCGAACGCCTACTCGCGCATACGTACGGCCAGAGCACGTGTACATGGTTGGGTCGGAACGGAGAAACTGCATCGTCGTGTTCATCGGGAGGCAACGGAATGCGTCGTGTGCATCGGGAGCCAACCGGCTTGGATGGAATAGCCAATCGAAACGAGGCCTGACGTACCGCAGAATGGAGGAAGTTGCCTTGTGTTCGACCGACCACGGTCGAAATGGGATCCTGTTCATCGGTAGGGGTCTGGCGTACCACAAAACGGAGGAAACAAACATTTCTTGGACCTCCTATGGTCAAAAGAGGGTCATGTTGATCAAGAGGGCTGTGGCGTACAGCAAAACGGAGGAAACAGACTTGTGTTGGAGCGCTACAGTCGAAACGGGGGTCATGTTCATCGGGAGGGGTGTAGCGTACCGCAAAACGGGACTCCACGGGCTACTGTTCATCTCCACCGTCGACCTCCTCCAGCCTCCATGGGCTACTATTCATCCACCGTCGACCTCCTCCAGCCTCCGCCTGTGACTATTCATTAACGGGCTCCTGTTCATCCAGCCTCCATCGCTCCTCCACCGACTACTATTCAACCAGCCCTCTCCATGGGGTCCTGTTTAACCACGCCTCCATGGGCTACTGTTCATCCAGCCCTCCACCGGCTATAGTTCAACCAGCCCTCCATGGGGTCCTGTTCATCTAGCCCTCCACGGGGTCCTGTTCATCCATCCCCAACCGGCTCGATCGGGGTCCTGTGCATCCAGCGACAACGACCTCTACTACCACGGGGTCCTGTTCATCCACCCCCCCACCGGGAACTATTCATCCACCGCCAACAACGCTCACTGTTCATCAAGGGAAGGAGGCAGCAGGTTCGATCGGCTTTAGTTAGCAGGAGTAGCGAAGGAATCGCTCGATCGGGTTCAGTTAACAGCCAGCTCGATCGATCGCTCGGGTTCAGTAACGCGTAGCCTATAGTGCAAACGCTCAGGTTCAGTAGGCGAACGCCTCACTTGGGTTCAGTTAGATCCCAATGCCTCGCACCCACGTGCGTACGTCTACGAGAGAAACGTGCATCGCTCGGCCCCCGACCACCCACCGTAACTGGGAACTCCTTGATATTTTCCTCGCCCTCGCTTCTACCATGTTTTTTCTGTCATGGATGGCCCAAAGAATGTCATGCAGCTGCGTCTTCGGCCCGCCCAGGATGAAAACCCATTTTTGTCATGTTTTTTTGTTAGAGAAGTAGGAGCCCACCACATCTACGATGATACCGGGTTTTGTCACAATTATCGTCTTAGAAGTGTCATAAGCATGACAGGAAAAAAATTCGTTCCGACCAAAATGTCATGGATGTCTTTTTTTGTAGTGATTGTGTTTGGTGGAGGATCAAAAGGACAGGTACTCAAGTTGGGTAAGGTGGCTATCACAAATGACATGTCTCTTGCAAATGTCATGCTTTTCCAATCCCTTAAATACCATTTTCTTTATGTTCGTCAATTGGCTTCTGTTGGTTATGATACACTATTTGGACTAAAAGATGTGAAAGTCTTTAAGAGAGATACTCTCGAAGTGGCCTTTGTTGGAGAGTTGGATGGCAACCTTTACACGGTTGATTTCTCGAAAGGGAGCACATTCCATGCAACTTGTCTAATGGCCAAGGCCGACAAGGGGTGGCTATGGCATCGCCGGCTAGCCCATGTCGTCATGAGAAATCTTCAAGATCTCTTAAAGGGTAATCACATCCTTGGACTAACCAATGTCTCTTTTGAGAAAGATCATGTGTCTAGTGCATGCATAGCTGGGAAGCAACATAAATCAAATAACCCACCCAAGAATATTGTATCTACTTCAAGGCCTTTGGAGCTCCTTCATGTGGATCTTTTTGGACCTCCTTCATGGGATAGTCTTGGTGGGAAAAAGTATGGACTTGTCATTGTTGATGATTACTCAAGATATACATGGGTGTTTTTCCTCAAGTCCAAGGACAAGACAAAGATCACTTTTATTGATTTTGCCAAGCAAGCACAACGCAAGTTTGACAAAGAAATCTAGGCAATAAGAGGTGATAATGGCTCCAAGTTCAAGAACTACACGTTGGAAGAATTTCTTAGTGATGAAGGGATTGAGCATCATTATTCCGCACCATACACTCCTCAACAAAATAGTGTAGCCGAAAGGAAGAATTGTACACTTGTGGAGATGGCTAGGTCCATGTTGGATGAATATAAGTCGCCACATAGTTTTTGGGCTGAGGCTGTCGACACCGCATTCCATGCATCAAACTGGCTCTTAATCCGCACAATATTGGAGAAGACTCCATATGAGCTCCTAACAGGGAACAAGCCAAATGTCAAGTACTTTCGTGTATTTGGGTGCAAGTGTTTCATCCTCAACAAAAGTGAACAGTTAGGAAAATTTTAATCCAAAACAATTGAGGGCATATTTGTTGGTCATGGATCAAACTCTAATGCCTATAAAGTCTACAACAAATCCAATGGATCTGTTGTAGAAACTTGTGACATGGTGTTTGATGAATTTAATGGCTCCCATGGGAAGCAAGTTGATCTAAGTGATGTAGGTGAAGAAGATCTTTCTCAAGATATTTTGACCATGGGTGTTGGTGCTATTCTTCCAATGGAACAATAACCTCATGATGATGAATAAGAAGATGAAAGTTTCACACATCATCAAACCATTTCAACACCCATACCACCACAAGCTCATATTGCTCAACCGACGCCCGTTGTTCAAGTACAAGAAGAATATCAAGTTCCTCACCATGACCATCTTCAAGAGCAAGATCATCACCAAGAGCAAGAACAAGAAAGTGCAATCATTGATGATGCAATATGAAGAAGAAGATCTTCCACCACACATTCATGATCCATATGCTGAGAGTGTGGATGATGGACATGAAGTTGAACCGCATGAAACCCTAACCTCCATCATACCCGAGTGGCCGGTCATGTTGATGTTGATCAAATCTTACCGGCATATCGGAAGCTAGAGTCACTCATAAACATTTGACAAACTTTTGTGCTCACTTCTCGTTTGTCTCTAGTGTTGAGCCAATCAAGGTACAAGATGCATTGATGTACAATGATCGGCTCGTTGCTATGCAAGAAGAGTTGAATAGTTCTGAATGCAACCAAGTGTGGCCATTAGTAGAGAGACCAACTAAGGAACACAATGTTATTGGAACAAAATTGATTTTCAAGAACAAGCAAGATGGGAATGGCGTAATGATACATCTCCAATGTATCTATAATTTTTTATTGTTCCATGCTATTATATTATCTGTTTTGGATGTTTGATATGCATTAATACTCTATTTTATATTATTTTTGGGACTAACCTATTAACCTAGAGCCTAGTGCCAGTTTTTATTTTTTCCTTGTTTCTGAGCTTCGCGGAAGAGGAATACCAAATAGAGTCCAAATGGAATAAAACCATCACAGTGAATTTTCTTCGACCAGAAGACACCTTTTGGACTTGGAATCCAAGTCAGAAGACCTTGGAGTAGACGACAAGCCATAGGGGCGTGCCCTAAGGGGTGGCCTGCCTTGAGGCCTACTCCAACACCTCCTGACCTAATTCTTCGTCCTATATATTCACATATATTCCCAAACCTCCAGAAGCATCCACGAAAAACTTTTCCACCATTGCGACCTTCAATTCCCATGAGATCCCATCTTGGGGCCTTTTCTGGCATCCTGCCGGAGGGGGATTCGATCACTGAGGGCTTCTACATCAACTCTATTGCCCTTCCGATGAAGCATGTGTAGTTTACCTCACACCTACGGGTCCATAGCTAGTATCTAGATGGCTTCTTCTCTCTCTTTGATTCTCAATACCATGTCCTCCTCGATGCTCTTGGATATCCATCCAATGTAATCTTCTTTTGCGGTGTGTTTGTCGAGATCCAATGAAATGTGGATTTATGATCAGCTTATCTATGAATATTATTTGAATCTTCTCCGAATTCTTTTATGCATGATTTGATATCTTTGTAATTCTATTCAAACTATCGGTTCAGTTTGGCCAACTAGATTGGTTTTTCTTGCAATGGGAGAAGTGCTTAGCTTTGGGTTCAATCTTGCGGTGTCCTTTCCAGTGACAGTAGGGGCAGCAAGGCACGTATTGTATTGTTGCCGTCGAGGATAAAAAGATGGGGTTTACATCATATTGCTTGAGTTTATTCCTCTACATCATGTCATCTTACTTAATGCGTTACTCTGTTGTTCATGAACTTTATACTCTAGATGCAGGCAGGTGTCAGTCATGTGTGGAGTAATAGTAGTAGATGCAGAATCGTTTCGGTCTACTTGACACGGACGTGATGCCTATATTTCATAATCATTGCCTTAGATACAATCATAACTTTGCACTTTTCTATGAATTGCTCGACAGTAATTTTTTCACCCTCCGTATTATTTGCTATCTTGAGAGAAGCCTCTAGTTTAACCTATGGCCCCCGGGTCTATTTTCCATCATATAAGTTTCCGATCTTCTATTTTCCATCGTATTAGTTTCCGATCTACTATTTTGCAATATTTTACTTTCTGATCTATAAACCAAAAAACACAAATATATTTACTTTACCATTTATTTAGTTTTACCTATCTCTATCAGATCATACTTTTGCAAGTGACCGTGAAGGGATTGACAACCCCTTTATCGCGTTGGGTGCAAGTTGTTTGATTGTTTGTGCAGGTATTGGTGATTTGTGCGTTGTCTCCTACTGGATTGATACCTTGGTTCTCTAACTGAGGGAAATACGTATCTCTACTTTGCTACATCACGCTTTCCTCTTCAAGGGAAAACCAACGCAAGCTCAAGAAGTAGCAGGAAGAATTTCTGGCGCCGTTGCCAGGGAGATCTACGCCAAGTCAAGACATACCAAGTACCCATCATAAAACTCTCATCTCTTGCATTACATTATTCGCCATTTGCCTCTCGTTTTCCTCTCCCCCACTTCTACAACGATTTTCGAAAAGATTTGCCTTTTTGTTCGCCCCTCTGCCGATCATCGTATTTGTTTGCTTTTTGTGTGCTTGTGTGTTATATTGCTTGCTTTGTCACGATGGCTCAAGAGAATACCAATTTGTGTGACTTTTCCAACACTAATAACAATGATTTTATTAGTACTCCGATTGCTCCTGCCACTAGTGCAGAATCTTATGAAATTAATGTTGCTTTGCTAAACCTTGTTATGAAAGATCAATTTTCCGGCCTTCCTAGTGAAGATGTCACATCCCATCTAATAATTTCATTGAGTTGTGTGACATGGAAAAGAAAAAAGATGTGGATAATGATATTGTTAAATTGAAGCTATTTCTGTTGTCACTTTGAGATCATGCTAAAATTTGGTTTTCATCTTTGCCTAGAAATAGTATTGATTCGTGGTACAAGTCTAAAGATGCTTTTATTTCCAAGTATTTTCATCCCGCTAAGATCATCTCACTTAGGAACGATATTATGAATTTTAAGCAACTTGATCATGAACACGATGCACAATCTTGGGAGAGGATGAAGTAGATGATACAAAATGGCCCTACTCATGGTTTGAATTTGTGGATGATTATACAAAAATATTATGCCGGATTGAATTTTGCTTCTAGAAATCTTTTAGATTCGGCCGCGAGAGGTACTTTTATGGAAATTACTTTAGGAGAAGCTACTAAACTCCTAGATAATATTATGGTTAATTATTGTCAATGGCATACCGAGAGATCTTCCACTAGTAAAAAAGTGCATGCGATTGAAGAGATTAATGTTTTGAGTGGAAAGATGGATGAGCTTATGAAATTATATTCTAGCAAGAGTGCTCCTTTATTCTCAATGGCATACCGAAAGATCTTCCACTAGTAAAAAAGTGCATGCGATTGAAGAGATTAATGTTTTGAGTGGAAAGATGGATGAGCTTATAAAATTATTTTCTAGCAAGAGTACTCCTATTGATCCTAATTAGATGCCTTTGTCTACTTTGATTGAAAATAATAATGAATCTTTAGATGTGAATTTTGTTGGTAAGAACAATTTTGGTAGTAACGCGTATAGAGGTAATTTTAATCCTAGGCTGTTCCCTAGTAATTCCTCTAATAATTTTGGTAATGCCTAAAACAATTCTTATGGAAATTATAATAAGATGCCCTCTGATTTTGAGAATGGTGTTCAACAATTTATGATTTCACAAAAGAGTTTTAATGCTTTGGTTGAAGAAAAATTGCTTAAAATTGATGATTTGGCTAGGAACATGGATAGAATTTCTCTTGATGTTGATTCTTTGAAACATAGATCTATTCCACCCAAGCATGATATCAACGAGAATCTCTAAAGCCTATGAGAATCTCCATTTATGAGTGCAAATAAAGAACCGCTAAGATGCGTGCTAAGCGAGATTGGTTTGTAAAAACTTGTTTTTCTAGCTTTCGTGAAAATAATGATGAAGATCTTAAAGTGATTGATGTGACTCCTATTGAATCTTTGTTTTCCAATATAAATCTTGATAAAGATGGGACTGGAGATGAGTCAACTTTAGTTAAAAGGCGTCCCAATGATTCGGAGTTTTTAGATCTTGATGCAAAATTGATAAAAGTGGGATTGGAGAGGTCGAAACTTTAAGTAGAAATGAACTCACTCTTTTGGATTTCAAGGAATTTCATTATGAGAATTTTTCTTCAATAGATTGTATTTCCTTGTTGCAATCCATGTTGAATTTCCCTCATGCTTATAATCAAAACAAAGCTTTTACTAAACATATTGTTGATGCCATGATGCAATCTTTTAAAGAAAAGCTTGAATTGGAAGTTTCTATCCCTAGAAAACTTTATGATGAGTGGGAACCTACTATTAATATTAATATTAAAGATTATGAGTTCCATGCTTTGTGTGATTTGGGTGCTAGCATTTCCACGATTCCAAAAACTTGATGTGATCTGCTAGGTTTTCGTGAATTTGATGATTGTTCTTTAAATTTGCATCTTGTGGATTACACTATTAAGAAACCTATGGGAAGTATTAATAATGTTCTTATTGTTGCAAATATATAGGAATTATGTGCCCATAGATTTCATTGTTCTTGATATAGATCGCAATCCTACATGTCCTATTATTCTTGGTAGACCTTTCCTTAAAACGATTGGTGCAATTATTGATATGAAAGAAGGAAACATTAGATTTAAATTTACGTTAAGGGCATGGAACACTTTCCTAGAAAGAAAATTAAATTTCCATATGAATCTATTATGAGAGCTACTTATGGATTGCATACCAAAGATGACAATACCTAGATCTATCGATGTGTTTTTATGCCTAGCTAAGGGCATTAAACAATAGCGCTTGTTGGGAGACAACCCAATATTTTTCCTTGCTGCTTTATAATAAATAATTCATCTAGCCTCTGGTTTGTGCCAAGTAAGACCTTTGGGATGGCTTACTGTGATAGTTGATTTTATCGTGCTAGAAAACAGAAACTTTTGCGCTAAGGAAAAATTCTCATTTTTAAGAGAAGCGTGATAAAATATTTATTATTTTTGTAGAAGATTAATAAACAAATTTCCCAGGTTGTCCTAATTTTTCAGAATTTTTGGAGTCACATAAGTATTCGAGAGTTACAGATTACTACAGACTATTCTGTTTTTGACAGATTCTGTTTTCTATGTGTTGTTTGCTTATTTTGATGAATCTATGGGTAGTATCGAGGGGTATGAACGATGGAAAAGTTGGAATACAGTAGATATTACACCAATCCAAATAAAGAATGAGTTCACAACAGTACCAAAAGTGGTGATTTATTTTCTTATACTAACGGGGCTTATGAGATTTTCTATTGACTTTTGTGTTGTGAAGTTTTCAAGTATTGGATAAGGATTTGATGGACTATGGAATAAGTAGTGGAAAGAGCCTAAGCTTGGGGATGCCCAATGTCACACCCACGATGCGGCTATATCTCCCACGTGTCGGAGCACGACTTAGAGGCATAACCGCAAAGTAGGCATGTCGCAAGAGGGGTAATCTTTACACATCCCATGTACTGAATAAGATAGGGATAAAGAGTTGGCTTACAATCGCCACTTCAAGCAATACATAAATATAGCTTTACATCATCCAGAATACAAACAAGGTCCGGCTACGGAACCAACATAAATAAAGACAACCCCAAATGCATAGATCCCCGATCGCCCCAACTAGGCTCCTCTACTGATCGTCTGGAAAAGACACATAGTAACGTCCTGAATCCTCGTCGAACTCCCACTTGAGTTTGGTCGCGTCTCCTGCACGGGCATCATCAGCACCTGGATCTGTTTTGAAGTAATATGTGAGTCACGGGGACTCATCAATCTCACACCCTCGTGATCAAGACTATTTAAGCTTACGGGTAGGAAAAGGTGGAGAGGTGGATCTGCAGCAAGCGCTAGCATATATGGTGGCTAACTTACACAAATGAGAGTGAGAAGAGAAGCAAAGCACGGTCGAGAAGCTATAATGATCAAGAAGTAATCTTGAAAAAACTTATGTTCAAGCATAACACGAGACCGTGTTCTCTTCCCGGACTCCTCCGAAAAGAGACCATCATGGCTGCACACGCGGTTGATTCATTTTAATTAAGTTTAGTTTCAAGTTCTATACAATCGGACATTAAAAAATTCTCATCTGCCAATAACCGCGGGCACGGCTTTCGAAAGTTCAAAACCCTGCAAGGGTGTCCCAACTTAGCCCATCACAAGCTCTCATGGTCAACGAAGGATATTCCTTCTCCCAGGAAGACCCGATCAGACTCGGAATCCCGGTTGCAAGACATCTCGACAATGGTAAAACAAGACGAGCAAAGCCACCCGATGTGCTGATAAATCCTGATAGGAGTCGCACGTATCTCGTTCTCAGGGCAACACCGGATGAGACTAGCTATGAGTAAAACTAAACCTCAAGTTTCCCCGAGGTGGCCCCGCAGGCAGCTCGGTTCGGACCAACACTCAGAGGAGCACTGCCCAGGGGGGGTTAAAATAAGATGTCCCTTGAATCTGCAGAACCCAAGGGAAGGTATATAGTGGTAGGTAGGAAAATGGTAAAACAAAGGTCGGGCCTTGCTGGAGGAGTTTTATTCAAAGCCAACTGTCAAGGGGTTCCCATTGTTGGGTTTCGTAGTAATTTCAAAAAAATTCCTACGCGCACACAGGATCATGTGATGCATAGCAACGAGAGGAGAGTGTTGTCTACGTACCCAACGCAGACCGACTGCGGAAGCGATGACACGACGTAGAGTAAGTAGTCGTACGTCTTCACGATCCAACCGATCAAGCACCGAAACTACGGCACCTCCGAGTTCGAGCACACGTTCAGCTCGATGACGATCCCCGGACTCCGATCCAGCAAAGTGTCGGGGAAGAGTTCCGTCAGCACGACGGCGTGGTGACGATCTTGATGAACTACAGCAGCAGGGTTTCGCCTAAACTCCACTACAGTATTATCGAGGAATATGGTGGCAGGGGGCACCGCACACGGCTAAGGAATCGATCACGAGGATCAACTTGTGTCAACTTGTGTGTTTAGAGGTGCCCCTGCCTCCGTATATAAAGGAGGAGAGGAGGGGAGGCTGGCCGGCCAAAGAGGGAGGCGCAGGAGAGTCCTACTCCCTCTGGGAGTAGGATTCCTCCCCCCAATCCTAGTCCAACTAGGATTCCTCGGAGGGGAAGGGGGAGAGGGGAGCCGGCCACCTTCTCCTAGTCCTAATAGGACTAGGGGAGGGGGAAGAGGCGCAGCCACCTTGGGCTGCCCCTTTCTCCTTTCCACTAAGGCCCATGAAGGCCCATATGGCTCCCGGGGGGTTCCGGTAACCTCCCGGTAACCCGGTAAAATCCCGATTTCACCCGGAACACTTCCGATGTCCAAACATAGACTTCCAATATATCAATCTTTATGTCTCGACCATTTCGAGACTCCTCGTCATGTCCGTGATCACATCCGGGACTCCGAACAACCTTCGGTACATCAAAATGCATAAACTCATAATATAACTGTCATCGTAACCTTAAGCGTGCGGACCCTACGGGTTCGAGAACAATGTAGACATGACCGAGACACGTCTCTGGTCAATAACCAATAGCGGGACCTGGATGCCCATATTGGCTCCTACATATTCTACGAAGATCTTTATCGGTCAGACCGCATAACAACATACGTTGTTCCCTTTGTCATCGGTATGTTACTTGCCCGAGATTCGATCGTCGGTATCCAATACCTAGTTCAATCTCGTTACTGGCAAGTCTCTTTACTCGTTCCGTAATACATCATCTCACAACTAACATATTAGTTGTAATGCTTGCAAGGCTTATGTGATGTGTATTACCGAGAGGGCCCAGAGATACCTCTCCGACAATCGGAGTGACAAATCCTAATCTCGAAATACGCCAACCCAACATCGACCATTGGAGACACCTGTAGTACTCCTTTATAATCACCCATTTACGTTGTGACGTTTGGTAGTACCCAAAGTGTTCCTCCGGTAAACGGGAGTTGCATAATCTCATAGTCATAGGAACATGTATAAGTCATGAAGAAAGCAATAGCAACATACTAAACGATCAGGTGCTAAGCTAATGGAATGGGTTCATGTCAATCAGATCATTCTACTAATGATGTGACCTCGTTAATCAAATAACAACTCATTGTTCATGGTTAGGAAACATAACCATCTTTGATTAACGAGCTAGTCAAGTAGAGGCATACTAGTGACACTCTGTTTGTCTATGTATTCACACATGTATTATGTTTCCGGAAAATACAATTCTAGCATGAATAATAAACATTTATCATGATTATAAGGAAATAAATAATAACTTTATTATTGCCTCTAGGGCATATTTCCTTCAGTCTCCCACTTGCACTAGAGTCAATAATCTAGATTACACTGTAATGAATCTAACACCCATGGAGCTTTGGTGCTGATCATGTTTTGCTCGTGGAAGAGGCTTAGTCAACGGGTCTGCAACATTCAGATCCGTATGTATCTTGCAAATCTCTATGTCTCCCACCTGGACTAGATCCCGGATGGAGTTGAAGCGTCTCTTGATGTGTTTGGTCCTTTTGTGAAATCTGGATTCCTTTGCCAAGGCAATTGCACCAGTATTGTCACAAAAGATTTTCATTGGACCCGATGCACTAGGTATGACACCTAGATCGGATATGAACTCCTTCATCCAGACTCCTTCATTTGCTGCTTCCGAAGCAGCTATGTATTCCGCTTCACATGTAGATCCCGCTACGACGCTTTGTTTAGAACTGCACCAACTGACAGCTCCACCGTTTAATGTAAACACGTATCCGGTTTGCGATTTAGAATCGTCCGGATCAGTGTCAAAGCTTGCATCAACGTAACCTTTTACGATGAGCTCTTTGTCACTTCCATATACGAGAAACATATCCTTAGTCCTTTTCAGGTATTTCAGGATGTTCTTGACCGCTGTCCAGTGATCCATTCCTGGATTACTTTGGTACCTCCCTGCTAAACTTATAGCAAGGCACACATCAGGTCTGGTACACAGCATTGCATACATGATAGAGCCTATGGCTGATGCATAGGGAACATCTTTCATATTCTCTCTATCTTCTGCAGTGGTCGGGCATTGAGTCTTACTCAATTTCACACCTTGTAACACAGGCAAGAACCCTTTCTTTGCTTGATCCATTTTGAATTTCTTCAAAATTTTGTCAAGGTATGTGCTCTGTGAAAGTCCAATTAAGCGTCTTGATCTGTCTCTATAGATCTTAATGCCTAATATGTAAGCAGCTTCACCGAGGTCTTTCATTGAAAAACTTTTATTCAAGTATCCCTTTATGCTATCCAGAAATTCTATATCATTTCCAATCAGTAATATGTCATCCACATATAATATCAGAAATGCTACAGAGCTCCCACTCACTTTCTTGTAAATACAGGCTTCTCCGAAAGTCTGTATAAAACCAAATGCTTTGATCACACTATCAAAACGTTTATTCCAACTCCGAGAGGCTTGCACCAGTCCATAAATGGATCGCTGGAGCTTGCACACTTTGTTAGCTCCCTTTGGATCGACAAAACCTTCTGGTTGCATCATATACAACTCTTCTTCCAGGAATCCATTCAGGAATGCAGTTTTGACATCCATTTGCCAAATTTCATAATCATAAAATGCGGCAATTGCTAACATGATTCGGACGGACTTAAGCATCGCTACGGGTGAGAAGGTCTCATCGTAGTCAATTCCTTGAACTTGCCGAAAACCTTTTGCGACAAGTCGAGCTTTGTAGACAGTAACATTACCATCAGCGTCAGTCTTCTTCTTAAAGATCCATTTATTCTCAATCGCTTGCCGATCATCGGGCAAGTCAACCAAAGTCCATACTTTGTTCTCATACATGGATCCCATCTCAGATTTCATGGCTTCTAGCCACTTTGCGGAATCTGGGCTCACCATCGCTTCTTCATAGTTCGTAGGTTCATCATGATCTAGTAGCATGACCTCCAGAACAGGATTACCGTACCACTCTGGTGCGGATCTTACTCTGGTTGATCTACGAGGTTCAGTAGTATCTTGATCTGAAGTTTCATGATCATTATCATTGGCTTCCTCACTAACTGGTGTAGGTGTCACTGAAACAGTTTTCTGTGATGAACTACTTTCCAGTAAGGGAGCAGGTACAGTTACCTCGTCAAGTTCTACTTTCCTCCCACTCACTTCTTTCGAGAGAAACTCCTTCTCTAGAAATGATCCATTCTTAGCAACGAATGTTTTGCCTTCGGATCTGTGATAGAAGGTGTACCCAACAGTTTCCTTTGGGTATCCTATGAAGACACATTTCTCCGATTTGGGTTCGAGCTTATCAGGTTGAAGTTTTTTTACATAAGCATCGCAGCCCCAAACTTTAAGAAACGACAACTTTGGTTTCTTGCCAAACCACAGTTCATAAGGCGTCGTCTCAACGGATTTTGATGGTGCCCTATTTAACGTGAATGCGGCCGTCTCTAAAGCATATCCCCAAAATGATAGCGGTAAATCAGTAAGAGACATCATAGATCGCACCATATCTAGTAAAGTACGATTACGACGTTCGGACACACCATTACGCTGTGGTGTTCCGGGTGGCGTGAGTTGCGAAACTATTCCACAGTTTTTCAAATGTACACCAAACTCGTAACTCAAATATTCTCCTCCACGATCAGATCGTAGAAACTTTATTTTCTTGTTACGATGATTTTCAACTTCACTCTGAAATTCTTTGAACTTTTCAAATGTTTCAGACTTATGTTTCATTAAGTAAATATACCCATATCTGCTTAAATCATCTGTGAAGGTGAGAAAATAACGATATCCGCCACGAGCCTCAATATTCATCGGGCCACATACATCGGTATGTATGATTTCCAACAAATCTGTTGCTCTCTCCATAGTACCGGAGAACGGTGTTTTAGTCATCTTGCCCATGAGGCACGGTTCGCAAGTACCAAGTGATTCATAATCAAGTGGTTCCAAAAGTCCATTAGTATGGAGTTTCTTCATGCGTTTTACACCGATATGACCTAAACGACAGTGCCACAAATAAGTTGCACTTTCATTATCAACTCTGCATCTTTTGGTTTCAACATTATGAATATGTGTATTACTACTATCGAGATTTAGTAAGAATAGACCACTCTTCAAGGGTGCATGACCATAAAAGATATTACTCATATAAATAGAACAACCATTATTCTCTGATTTAAATGAATAACCGTCTCGCATTAAACAAGATCCAGATATAATGTTCATGCTCAACGCTGGCACCAAATAACAATTATTTAGGTCTAATATTAATCCCGAAGGTAGATGTAGAGGTAGCGTGCCGACCGCGATCACATCGACTTTGGAACCGTTTCCCACGCGCATCGTCACCTCGTCCTTTGCCAGTGCCCGCTTATTCTGTAGTCCCTGTTTCGAGTTGCAAATATTAGCAACAGAACCAGTATCAAATACCCAGGTGCTACTGCGAGCATTGGTAAGGTACACATCAATAACATGTATATCACATATACCTTTGTTCACCTTGCCATCCTTCTTATCCGCCAAATACTTGGGGCAGTTCCGCTTCCAGTGACCAGTCTGCTTGCAGTAGAAGCACTCAGTTTCAGGCTTAGGTCTAGACTTGGGTTTCTTCTCTTGAGCAGCAACTTGCTTGCCGTTCTTTTTGAAGTTCCCCTTTTTCTTCCCTTTGCCCTTTTTCTTGAAACTAGTGGTCTTGTTAACCATCAACACTTGATGCTCCTTCTTGATTTCTACCTCCGCAGCTTTCAGCATTGCGAAGAGCTCGGGAATAGTCTTGTTCATCCCTTGCATATTATAGTTCATCACGAAGCTCTTGTAGCTTGGTGGCAGTGATTGGAGAATTCTGTCAATGACGCAATCATCCGGAAGATTAACTCCCAATTGAATCAAGTGATTATTATACCCAGACATTTTGAGTATATGCTCACTGACAGAACTGTTCTCCTCCATCTTGCAGCTATAGAACTTATTGGAGACTTCATATCTCTCAATCCGGGCATTTGCTTGAAATATTAACTTCAACTCCTGGAACATCTCATATGCTCCATGACGTTCAAAACGTCGTTGAAGTCCCGATTCTAAGCCGTAAAGCATGGCACACTGAACTATCGAGTAGTCATCAGCTTTGCTCTGCCAGACGTTCATAACATCTGGCGTTGCTCCAGCAGCAGGCCTGGCACCCAGCGGTGCTTCCAGGACGTAATTCTTCTGTGCAGCAATGAGGATAATCCTCAAGTTACGGACCCAGTCCGTGTAATTGCTACCATCATCTTTCAACTTTGCTTTCTCAAGGAACGCATTAAAATTCAACGGAACAACAGCACGAGCCATCTATCTACAATCAACATAAACAAGCAAGATACTATCAGGGACTAAGTTCATGATAAATTTTAAGTTCAATTAATCATATTATTAAAGAACTCCCACTTAGATAGACATCCCTCTAATCCTCTAAGTGATCACGTGATCCAAATCAACTAAACCATGTCCGATCATCACGTGAGATGGAGTAGTTTCATCGGTGAACATCTTTATGTTGATCATATCTACTATATGATTCACGCTCGACCTTTCGGTCTCCGTGTTCCGAGGCCATATCTGCATATGCTAGGCTCGTCAAGTTTAACCTGAGTATTCTGCGTGCGCAACTGTTTTGCACCCGTTGTATTTGAACGTAGAGCCTATCACACCCGATCATCACGTGGTGTCTCAGCACGAAGAACTTTTGCAACGGTGCATACTCAGGGAGAACACTTCTTGATAATTTAGTGAGAGATCATCTTATAATGCTACCGTCAATCAAAGCAAGATAAGATGCATAAAAAGATAAACATCACATGCAATCAATATAAGTGATATGATATGGCCATCATCATCTTGTGCTTGTGATCTCCATCTCCGAAGCACCGTCATGATCACCATCGTCACCGGCGCGACACCTTGATCTCCATCGTAGCATCGTTGTCGTCTCGCCAATCTTATGCTTCCACGACTATCACTACCGTTTAGTAATAAAGTAAAGCATTACATCGCGATTGCATTGCATACAATAAAGCGACAACCATATGGCTCCTGCCAGTTGCCGATAACTCGGTTACAAAACATGATCATCTCATACAATAAAATTCAGCATCATGCTTTGACCATATCACATCACAACATGCCCTGCAAAAACAAGTTAGACGTCCTCTACTTTGTTGTTGCATGTTTTACGTGGCTGCTACGGGCTTAAGTAAGAACCAATCTCACCTACGCATCAAAACCACAACGATAGTTTGTCAAATAGACTCCGTTTTAACCTTCGCAAGGACCGGGCGTAGCCATACTTGGTTCAACTAAAGTTGGAGAGGCAGTCGCCCGCAAGCCATCTCTGTGCAAAGCACGTCGAGGGAACCGGTCTCGCGTAAGCGTACGCGTAAGGTTGGTCCGGGTCGTCTCGTCCAACAATACCGCCGAACCAAAATATGACATGCTGGTAGGCAGTATGACTTGTATCGTCCACAACTTACTTGTGTTCTACTCGTGCATATAACATCAACATCATTAACCTAGGCTCGGATGCCACTGTTGGGTTTCGTAGTAATTTCAAAAATTTTCCTACGCGCACACAGGATCATGTGATGCATAGCAACGAGAGGAGAGTGTTGTCTACGTACCCAACGCAGACCGACTGCGGAAGCGATGACACGACGTAGAGGAAGTAGTCGTACGTCTTCACGATCCAACCGATCAAGCACCGAAACTACGGCACCTCCGAGTTCGAGCACACGTTCAGCTCGATGACGATCCCCGGACTCCGATCCAGCAAAGTGTCGGGGAAGAGTTCCGTCAGCACGACGGCGTGGTGACGATCTTGATGAACTACAGCAGCAGGGCTTCGCCTAAACTCCGCTACAGTATTATCGAGGAATATGGTGGCAGGGGGCACCGCACACGGCTAAGGAATCGATCACGAGGATCAACTTGTGTCAACTTGTGTGTTTAGAGGTGCCCCTGCCTCCGTATATAAAGGAGGAGAGGAGGGGAGGCTGGCCGGCCAAAGAGGGAGGCGCAGGAGAGTCCTACTCCCTCTGGGAGTAGGATTCCTCCCCCCAATCCTAGTCCAACTAGGATTCCTCGGAGGGGAAGGGAGAGAGGGGGGCCGGCCACCTTCTCCTAGTCCTAATAGGACTAGGGGAGGGGGAAGAGGCGCAGCCACCTTGGGCTGCCCCTTTCTCCTTTCCACTAAGGCCCATGAAGGCCCATATGGCTCCCGGGGGGTTCCGGTAACCTCCCGGTAACCCGGTAAAATCCCGATTTCACCCGGAACACTTCCGATGTCCAAACATAGGCTTCCAATATATCAATCTTTATGTCTCGACCATTTCGAGACTCCTCGTCATGTCCGTGATCACATCCGGGACTCCGAACAACCTTCGGTACATCAAAATGCATAAACTCATAATATAACTGTCATCGTAACCTTAAGCGTGCGGACCCTACGGGTTCGAGAACAATGTAGACATGACCGAGACACGTCTCTGGTCAATAACCAATAGCGGGACCTGGATGCCCATATTGGCTCCTACATATTCTACGAAGATCTTTATCGGTCAGACCGCATAACAACATACGTTGTTCCCTTTGTCATCGGTATGTTACTTGCCCGAGATTCGATCGTCGGTATCCAATACCTAGTTCAATCTCGTTACTGGCAAGTCTCTTTACTCGTTCCGTAATACATCATCTCACAACTAACATATTAGTTGTAATGCTTGCAAGGCTTATGTGATGTGTATTACCGAGAGGGCCCAGAGATACCTCTCCGACAATCGGAGTGACAAATCCTAATCTCGAAATACGCCAACCCAACATCGACCATTGGAGACACCTGTAGTACTCCTTTATAATCACCCATTTACGTTGTGACGTTTGGTAGTACCCAAAGTGTTCCTCCGGTAAACGGGAGTTGCATAATCTCATAGTCATAGGAACATGTATAAGTCATGAAGAAAGCAATAGCAACATACTAAACGATCAGGTGCTAAGCTAATGGAATGGGTCATGTCAATCAGATCATTCTACTAATGATGTGACCTCGTTAATCAAATAACAACTCATTGTTCATGGTTAGGAAACATAACCATCTTTGATTAACGAGCTAGTCAAGTAGAGGCATACTAGTGACACTCTGTTTGTCTATGTATTCACACATGTATTATGTTTCCGGAAAATACAATTCTAGCATGAATAATAAACATTTATCATGATTATAAGGAAATAAATAATAACTTTATTATTGCCTCTAGGGCATATTTCCTTCACCCATAACACCCAACCGCGTAAGCAACGCAAAATCAAGGAACATAACACCGGTATGACGGGAACTAGGGCGGCAAGAGTGGAACAAAACACCAGGCATAAGGCCGAGCCTTCCACCCTTTACCAAGTATATAGATGCATTAAAGTAAACAAGATATAATAATGATATCCCAACAATATCCATGTTCCAACATGGAACAAACTTCAACTTCACCTGCAACTAGCAACGCTATAAGAGGGGCTGAGCAAAGCGGTAACATAGCCAAACAACGGTTTGCTAGGACAAGGTGGATTAGAGGCTTGACATAGAAATATGGGAGGCATGATATATCAGGTGGTAGGTATCGCGGCATAGCAATAGAGCAAACAACTAGCAAGCAGAGATAGAAGTGATTTCGAGGGTATGGTCATCGTGCCTGCAAAGTTCTCCGAGTTGATGAAAGCTTGATCCTCGTAAGCGTACTCAACAGGTTCCACGATCAGGAACTTGTCTCCTGGCTCTACCCAAGGCAAGAACACAAGCAAAGGAAACCACAATCAACCACGGTGCAATGCGCAAGCAACATGATGCAAAACATGACATGATATGCGGGATGTGATATGCAATGCATATGCATGCTTCGGAAGGGAAAGATTGAACCATGCATCAACTTGGAAAACCAAGTGCACCGCTGGAAAGATGATTTTATTTCGGTCGAAATCGATATAAAGATCACCGGAATCGGATGGACGGTTTGCAAATGGCAAGCAAAACAATAATGGCACAATTCTGCGATTAACGGCACGATGCCATCTAGAATGCAACAAGAAACTAAGCTACTGCACTCCAACATAGCAACAAAGCATATGGCAGTGATCTACTCAAGATTCTTGACAAAAGGTGAACACTGAGCTATGACTAATTCACACAAGAACAGTTTCAAACAAGCATGGCAAAAGTGCAAAAGATATCAGCATCACAGACTTAGTGAAAATAAGAACATGCCAGGAATTAACATCAGGAAGCAATGTTTAGAGCAAGCAAACAACATGCTACAGGAACATATCATAGCAAGACAAAGCATGGCATGAATCTACTAAAAGCATAGAAGAAAAGTCCCTTACTGACCATAAGCCAAAAAGGATCAGAAGATATGATGGCACCCATGTAAACATAGCAAGTTTCGTTAACAGATTCAGACATAGCAGAAAACTGGACATGGCAAAAACAGAATTATGAAGGCATGTTTGCGAACTCGATTCACTCAACACAAGGAATTGCATGACAAGATAAGCATAGCATCAGCAATAAGACATGTTCAAGAAGCTAACCATAGCAAGAACAAGCTCATATCATGCATTGATCAACTACAACAACCTTGGAAAAATTGATTAACACGTAATCAATCTGCCAGGAACATTTTATAGCAATATTAGAGCAACATTTAAACATACTAGGGCACTCCATAAATACAAACAGGAGCATGGATGGATATATCATAACCATATGTCAAAATCATACTTACTTAACATACTCAAAAGAAGCATGGATCTCAGTGTAGCAACATGAATACGTGGCATAAAAATAACAGCAGGGAAATGACAGTGCAATTCTAAGTCTCTGAAATCAGCAATATCACGAGAGCTACTTTGCATGTGCTAGTCACTACAATGATCACAAAAATACATGGCATACACCCCCGTAAAGATGGCATGGCATATCCCAAAACACATGTAGAGCTCAAGCCCATATGCAGCACACAACAAATGTGGCAAAAATAACAAATGCTCATAATCTATTAAGAATTAGCACCTAACATTTTATAGCACTATTGCATTAGTCATTTGGTCATCAAGATGGACTCAAACAAGCAGACCACAATGGAACAAAATGAAGAGCACATCATGATGAACATTTCGATATATTGCACGCACAAAACGGAGCAGCGAGCACAAAGTTATGGCATGTTGAATAGGGCTCCAGAATGTAGCAGAAAATGACTTAGGAAAAAAACGAGGTCAACCATTCTTCCAGATCTAGATCTAGCACTCGTGGATCAAGGACGGCCGTGCCACTCGCCGGAGTACAATGTCACGGTGGTCGGCGTTCGTGGTCACCGGAGTAGAAGCGGGAGGTGGAGGTCGGGCGCCGGCGGGAGGCCACGGCGCGGCGGCGCGGTGTCGGAGCCGCGGCGGGAAGCGGCGTCCTGCGGTGACCGCGGGCGGCGAGGGGGCAGCCGGGCGTGGTCGCCGGAGCATGGCGCGGGGCGGGAGGCACGCGGGGCAGCGCCCGCGGTTGGCAGCGGCGACCGGATGGGCCTCGGGGGCCCGTGGTGGGCCGAGCGGGCCGGCGGCGCGCGCCGATGCGGTGGCGACACGTGGCGAGCTCTGAGTGGTTCGGGGCGGCGGCGCGATTTTTGTCCGGCCGGACCGGACATGTCCTGCGGCGCGGGGTGGAAGAAGGCTAGGGTTGGACCCGAAATTTCGGAGGGAGAGACATATATATAGGTAGAGGGAGCTAGGAGAGTCCAAATGAGGTGCGGTTTTTGGCCACACGATCGTGATCGAACGGCCGAGAGGATGGAGGGGGTTTGGATGGTTTGTGGGCTGACTTGGAGGGGTGTTGGGCTGCAACACACACGAGGCCTTCACGGTTCCCTGGTTAACTGTTGGAGTATCAAACGGACTCCAAATGGCACGAAACTTGACAGACGGTATACCTGTGGTGTACCAAGGCCTCTTGGCAAATCTCAGTCCATTCCGAGAAAGTTTAACACCCGTAGACGAAAAGAGGCAAAAGGGGGCGCCGGAGGATGTAGGAGTGTCGGATTGAGAAACGGACAACAAGGAAAAGCTCGGATGCATGAGACGAACACGTATGCAAATGAGATGCACATGATGACATGATATGAAATGCGTGACATGGACAAAATGCAAAACAAAGACAAAACCCAATGAAAATGCAACTATCCCTAGGTGGTTTTGGTAATTCCTAACAACATATAGCGCATTGAGCTAATGCTATTTCAAGATTAATATCTCAGGAAAGCTCAATGATTGGCATGGCATGGATGAGAAAAGTGGACCCCTAAAAATGCTAAGGACAAAGGATTGGCTCAAGCTCAAACCTCAAGACTCTACATTTTCCATTTTAGTGATCCAAGATCACATTGAGTCTATAGGAAAAGCCAATACTATCAAGGAGGGATGAGGTGTTGCTTAATGAGGTTCTTGCTCAAAATGCTTAGTGATATGCTCCAAAACCCTCAACTACTTTCTCACATCCACATATGACCTAAATCAAAAGTCAAATTCGGCCCCACTGATTCTTCCTATCCGGCGCCACCGAGTTTCAAATGTCATAGCCACTGCCATAAACCCTAGGCAAATTGGTCTCACCGATAGGGATCTCGGTCTCACCGAGATGGGGTTGTAATCTCTATGTTTCCCTTTGTAATGTTTCAGTCCCACCGAGATGAGCGATCGGTCCCACCGAGATTGCAATGTAAAAACTCTGTTTTCCCTTCGTAACGTTTCGATCTCACCGAAATGAGCGATCGGTCTCATCGAGTTTACCTGACCAACTCTCTGGTTAGCTTATTACCAAAATTGGTCTCACCGAGTTTGTGTAATCGGTCTCACTGAGATTACGTTATGCCCTAACCCTAACCATATCGGTCCTACCGAGTTGCATGTCGGTCCCACCGAAAACCCTAACGGGCACTAGCTTTGCTGAATCGGTCCGACCGAGTTTAACCATTCGGTCCCACCGAGTTTGGCAAGTTGTGTGTAATGGTTAGGTTTTGTGTGGAGGCTATATATACCCCTCCACCACCTCTTCATTCGTGGAGAGAGCCATCAGAACGAACCTACACTTCCAACTTAATTTTTCCGAGAGAGAACCACCTACACTTGTGTTGAGACCAAGATATTCCATTCCTACTATATGAATCTTGATCTCTAGCCTTCCCCAAGTTACTTTCCACTCAAATCTTCTTTCCACCAAATCCAAATCCTGTGACAGAGAGTTGAGTGTTGGGGAGACTATCATTTGAAGCACAAGAGCAAGGAGTTCATCATCAACACACCATTTATTACTTCTTGGAGAGTGGTGTCTCCTAGATTGGCTAGGTGTCACTTGGGAGCCTCCGACAAGATTGTGGAGTTCAACCAAGGAGTTTGTAAGGGCAAGGAGATTTCCTACTTCGTGAAGATCTACCACTAGTGAGGCAAGTCCTTCGTGGGCGATGGCCATGGTGGGAGCTTCTTCGTGGACCCTTCGTGGGTGGAGCCCTCCGTGGACTCGCGCAACCGTTACCCTTCGTGGGTTGAAGTCTCCATCAACGTGGATGTACGATAGCACCACCTATCGGAACCACGACAAAAACATCTGTGTCTCTAATTGCGTTTGAATCCTCCAAACCCTTCCCTTTACATTCTTGCAAGTTGCATGCTTTACTTTCTGCTTCTCATATACTCTTTGCATGCTTGCTTGAATTGTGTTAAGATTGCTTGACTTGTCCAAAGTTGCTAAAATCTGCCAAGAACTAAAATTGGGAAATGGCTAGACTTTTATTTGGTCAAGTAGTCTAATCACCCCCCCTCTAGACATACTTTCAATCCTACACCCAACCACGAGGAAATCTCATATCGCATCTCTGGAAAAGGCAATGGTCGGAGTTACGAATATGGAAAGTTGCATCCGGGGTGTTACACCCAAGGCACCCCAAGGTAATATTCAAGGACAACCAAGACCCTAAGCTTGGGGATGCCCCGAAAGGCATCCCCTCTTTCGTCTTCATCTGTCGGTAACTTTACTTGAGGCTACATTTTTATTCACCACATGATATGTGTTTTGCTTGGAGCATCTTGTATGATTTGAGTATTTTCTTTTTAGTTTGCCACAGTCATCCTTGCTATACACACCTTTTGAGAGGGACATGCATGAATCATGATTTATTAGAATACTCTATGTGCTTCACCTATATCTTTTGAGCTAGGAAATTTTGCTCTAGTGCTTCACTTATATCTTTTTAGAGCACGACGGTGGCTTTATTTTATAGTAATTGTTGAACTCTCATGCTTCACTTATATTATTTTGAGAGTCTCTAAACAGCATGGTAAATTGCTTTGGTTATGAATTTAGTCCTAATATGATAGACATCCAAGAGGGATATAATAAAAACTTTCACATAAAGTGCATTGAATACTATGAGAAGTTTGATTCCTTATGATTGTTTTGAGATATAAAGATGGTGATATTAGAGTCATGATAGTGAGTAATTGTGGATTGTATAAATACTTGTGTTAAAGTTTGTGATTCCCGTAGCATGCACGCATGGTGAACCGTTATGTGATGAAGTCGGAGCATGATTTATTTATTGATTGTCTTCCTTATGAGTGGCGGTCGGGGACAAGCGATGGTCTTTTACTGCCAATCTATCCCCCTAAGAGCACACGCTTAATAGTTTTTTTCGAGGACTAATAGATTTTTGCAATAAGTATGTGACTTCTTTATGACTAATGTTGAGTCCATGGATTATACGCATTCTCGCCCTTCCACCATTGCTAGCCTCTCTAGTACCGCACAACTTTCGCTGGTGCATTAAACCCACCGTATACCTTCCTCAAAACAGCCACCATACCTACCTATTATGGCATTTCCATAGCCATTCAGAGATATATTGCCATGCAACTTTCCACTGTTCTGTTTATTATGACACGCTCCATCATTGTCATATTGCTTTGCATGATCATGTAGTTGACATCATATTTTTGGCAAAGCCACATTTGATAATTCTTTAATACATGTCACTCTTGATTCATTGCACATCCCGGTACACCGCTGGAGGCATTCATATAGAGTCATATTTTGTTCTAAGTATTGAGTTGTAATTCTTGAGTTGTAAGTAAATAAAGTGTGATGATCTTCATCATTAGAGCATTGTCCCATGTAAGGAAAGGATGATGGAAGCTATGCTTCCCCCACAAGTCGGGATGAGTCTCTGGACTTCACAAAAAATAAAAGTGGCCGAAGAAGCCCAACAAAAAAAGAGAAAAAGAGAGAAGGGGCAATGTAACTATCCCTTTTCCACAGTTGTGATTCAAAGTAGCATGATGATCTTCATGATAGAGAGTCTCCTATGTTGTCACTTCCATATACTAATGGGAATTTTTCATTATAGAACTTGGCTTGTATATTCTAACGATGGGCTTCCTCAAATTGCCCTAGGTCTTCGTGAGCAAGCGAGTTGGAGGCACACCCACTTAGTTTCTTTTTGAGCTTTCATACACTTATAGCTCTAGTGCATCCATTGCATGGCAATCCCTACTCACTCACATTGATATCTATTGATGGGCATCTCCATAGCCCGTTGATATGCCTAGTTGATGTGAGACTATCTCCTTCTTTTTGTCTTCTCCACAACCACCATATTATATTCCACCTATAGTGCTATGTCCATGGCTCATGCTCATGTATTGCGTGAAAGTTGGAAAAGTTTGAGAACATCAAAAGTGTGAAACAATTGCTTGGCTTGTCATCGGGGTTGTGCATGACTTCAATATTTTGTGTGATGAAGATGGAGCATAGCCAGACTATATGATTTTGTAGGGAGAAGCTTTCTTTGGCCATGTTATTTTGAGAAGACATAATTGCCTTGTTAGTATGCTTGAAGTATTATTGTTTTTATGTCAATATTAAACTTTTGTTTTGAATGTTATGGATATGAACATTCATGCCACAATAAAGAAAAATTCCATGGATAAATATGTTAGGTAGCATTCCACATCAAAAATTCTATTTTTATCATTTACCTACTTGAGGACGAATAGGAATTAAGCATGGGGATGCTTGATACGTCTCCAACGTATATATAATTCTTGATTGTTCCATGCTATTATATTATCTGTTTTGGATGTTTTATATGCATTAATATGCTATTTTATATTATTTTTGGGACTAACCTAGCCCAGTGCCAGTTTCTATTTTTTCCTTGTTTTTAGCTTCTCTGAAAAGGAATACCAAATGGAGTCCAAACGGAATACATCCTTCGCCATGATTTTTCTTGGACCATAAGACACCTGTTGGACTTGGACTCCAAGTTAGAAGACCTTGGAGTAGAGGACAAGCCACAGGGGCGCACCCTAGGGGGAGGGGTGCCCCCTGCCTTGTGGCCTACTCCAACACCTCCTGACCTTATTCTTTGTCCTATATATTCACATATATTCCCAAACCTCCAGAAGCATCCATGAAAACAATTTTCCACTGCTGCAACCTTCTGTTCCGATGAGATCCCATCTTGGGGCCTTTTCCAGCATCCCGCCGGAGGGAGATTCGATCACGGTGGGCTTCTACATCAACTCTATTGCCCTTCCGATGAAGCGTTAGTAGTTTACCTCAGACCTACGGGTCCATAGCTAGTAGCTAGATGGCTTCTTCTCTCTCTTTGATTCTCTTGGAGATCCATCCGATGTAATCTTCTTTTCCGGTGTGTTTGTCGAGATCCAATGAATTGTTGATTTATGACCAGCTTATCTATGAATATTATTTGAATCTTATCTGAGTTCTTTTATGCATGATTTGATATCTTTGTAATTCTCTTAAAACTATCGATTTAGTTTGGCCAACTTGATTGGTTTTTCTTGAAGTGGGAGAAGTTCTTAGCTTTGGGTTCAATCTTGCGGTGTCCTTTCCCAGTGACAGTAGCGGCAGCAAGGCACGTATTGTATTGTTGCCATCGAGGATAAAAAGATGGGGTTTACATCATATTGCTTGAGTTTATTCCTCTACATCATGTCATCTTACATAATGCGTTACTCTGTTCTTCATGAACTTAATACTCTAGATGCAGGCAGGAGTCGATCGATGTGTGGATTAATAGTAGTAGATGCAGAATCGTTTCGGTCTACTTGACACGGACGTGATCCTAATATTTCATAAGCATTGCCATAGATATCATCATAACTTTGCACTTTTCTATGAATTGCTCAACAACAATTTGTTAACCCACCGTATTATTTGCTATCTTAACAGAAGCCTCTAGTGAAACCTATGGCCCTCGAGTCTATTTTCCATCATATAAGTTTCCGATCTTCTATTTTCCATTATATTAGTTTCCGATATACTATTTTGCAATCTTTTACTTTCTGATCTATAAACCAAAAGACCCAAAAGTATTTACTTTATCGTTTGTTTAGTTTTATCTATCTCTATCAGATCTCACTTTTGCAAGTGGCTGTGAAGGGATTGACAACCCCTTTTTCGTGTTGGGTGCGAGTTTTTTAATTGTTTGTGCATGTATTGGTGATTTGTGCGTTGTCTCCTACTGGATTGATACCTTGGTTCGAGGGAAATACTTGTCTCTACTTTGATGTATCACCCTTTACTCTTCAAAGGAAAAACCAACGCAAGCTCAAGAATTTAGTATACCCTCTGTCATCACTGCCTTTTGACACTGGATTTCTGAAATATGCCGGACGTCCGGTGACTCACAACAACCGGTCGATCGGCACTTCTCGGATGTCCGGTGGTTGTGCAGATTTTCTCATCGTTCCTTAGAAGTCCTCCCAGCTCTCGGACGTCCGGGGGTCTCTGATCATCCGTTACCTGACTTATATGGCGCACTCATCAGCTTCCGGATGTTTGACATCTGTTGGTCGTCCGGTAAAATCCACGACCTATATAAAAACGGGGAAGGGGATTGACCAGGCCTTTACCCTAATCTTTCTCACCTTCACCATCCTCTTCCTCTATCCGCCAACGCGCCGCCTAGGGGCGGCTTCGTCGTGTCGCTGCCATAGTGCCTCGCCGTCGCCGGAGTCCTGTGCTGCCGGGCAGATCCTCTGCCGATCCTCCCTCACCTTGATTCGGCTCGGTACTTCCCATGTCTTCTGTCTCCTCTCGTCGATTCGCTCTTACACATTGTGGTGATCCCCTTTTCACTGGTGGACTCCTCTGTAGGTGTGGCTAATCAAACCATGCCGAAATTCAAGTACACCGCTCACAAAAATACTGGGGGCCCGTCGGCTCGCGGTAATATTATTCCCTATTCTTACTCTTGTAGTCTCTCAGTTTCCCGTTTCCTAGGTTCCTTGTGGTAATGGGTTTCCCCTGCTCATGCTGATTTTCCGCGTCTCGTCGCGGTGGCTCGGATGACTCACAAGAGCGTCTTCATCCATGCAAGCGGGCTAGGAAACAACCCATCTACGAGGATCCTTCTTCACCTGAAGGCTTTGGCTTTGTAGAAGATATGGAATACAAAGAACGGGCAGAGTATGTTGCTGTTCGGCTAAATGCTCCCAAGCCTAGAACACGGAAGCCCTCCTACATGCCTTCTCCACCGCCAAATCAGCCTCCTGGTGATGCTCTCCGCATTTCTTTTGAGCCTCCTCCGTCTCTAGGTCACGAAATCAAGGATTTCACCTTAGTATCCAAACCTGCCAACCTTAAGTTTCGTCGCAATGTTAACCAGTTCTCTGTCGAGCATGACTCGATGGATTCTCATTTTTGTACCAATGTTCAAGCAAACATTTTCACCACAGTCATTGTTCCTAAGGGGTTATCTGCTCATCATTATGTTGACTTAGAGAATATCCGTTCTCACCCCGTGAAATATCTGGGAGCCATTGTACTCATTGAGTCCTCTGGTCTTGCTGCTCCGTTTGCTTTTCAGCATGATTACAATCATGCAGATATTCATCAGTTTTATGCCACGTGTATCTTTGGTCCTGACAAGACCATCACCTGGATGACTTCTGACACCAAGCTCACTGCCTCTTATGCTTAGTTTGTTGTTGCTCTTGGGTTTCCTGACACTGGTTTGAAAATTCATAAACCTGACCCAAATCATGCTCCCAAAAACATTGAGGCCTATGGCTATCTTCTCAAACATATTACTGAGCTTGATGAAGTGGAAAAGGGAAAAGATCTCAATCAAGTATCTATTTGGCGATCTCCCCTTTTCATTATCTATCAGTGTGTCATTCGCACCATCTATCCCAAGATGGGTGACATGGGTTCCTGTAACGGGCATTGTATTGGTCTCGTGTATCATCTCTTTGAGCATCCTGACAAAAAGATCAATATTCCTCACTTCCTGTGGCATGAGATTTGTCTGGCTCCTCATGCTCCTTTTCTTCAGGACTTCATTGAGAGTATTGCTCCTTTTCCCATTGCTCGGACTCATGTCCATCCGTGGTGGGTCATTCCACCTCATATGGCGGACGATTATGGTCCCAAGAAATCCGCATCTGCTCGAAGGTCTGCTGCTCAGTCTCATCCTACTCCTCCTAACTCGGGGTATTTCGGACGCATAGCTCGCTTTCTCGGAAGGCCCATTCAGCCATGATGAAGGCCTTCTCCTTCCAATCTTCACAAAACCACGATGTGGTCACTCACATGGTCTCTTCAAAGAACTCTTTGAAGGCTCGTCTGAGAGCCTCCGGAGCCACAGATGTGAGTGAGGATGAGCGCCTTCCTGATGCTCCTCCTTCCGACTTTGGTTTCCCCTCTGGCCCTGAATGGGCTGACTTCTTTGACAAGGCGGGAGGAAGTGGTGCCCATGGCGACAATGATGACAGTGATGATCTCTGAGGATGTGGTGGTTTTCACGGTGTCTTGCCCTTTTGGTTACTTCATGCCAAGGGGGAGGAGATTTATCATAGACTTATCTTACCTCTCTATTATTTATGTATGATGAACCACTATGTTGAGCTCATTGGACCATTATGTCTTATGTGTTAAGTTGAACCACTATGCTGTGATATATGTGTTCTCACCATTATGCTATCTATGTATGTTGAGATGAGCTGTATGGTGTATTATTTGTATGACACCTTTCTGTGCTATGAAATGTCCTATGTGCCTTTTATCAAGTAATTATGAGCTCATGACCATATTCAGTTTCACTATGCATACAATAAGGGGGAGCTCAATTACAATTCTCTCATAAGCTTCATAAGTCAATTTATTTTGAGAGCTATATGTATGTTGTCATCAACTACCAAAAAGGGGGAGATTGAAAGTGCAATCATGCCCTTAATCTTATTTTGATAGTTGTTGACAATATACACATAGGGAACTAATCAATTTTGTCAAGTGCATCTCAGGTTTTGTTCCCAAAAGATATTAGTGTGGTTAAAAACTGACATATCCAAGATACTCAAAGGAAGGGGAAACAAGACACAAAGCTTAGATCTTTCTCTATTTTCCTTTTTGTTTGAGTATGGGGATCCTACACTATTAAGAGGGGATCACCAGTTCTCACAAAAGACTTGCTAAAAATCTAGGATAAAATCTCTTAGATAGTGTTCCTATCTTAGCAGGCCTCTATTGTCGTCCGGACGACCGAAGGTGTCCTGACGTCCGATGCTTCCCAGTCCTCCGGATATTCGGTGCCATGTCACAGAAAAGAAATTCTCGGATTTCTGGTCCCTTCAGATGACCGGCTTCCGGACATCCAGTGGTGACCAGCCATCCGGTACCACTTCACAGAGCCGAAATCAACGGAAGTCTGTTCCTTCCGGACAACCGTACACTGGACGACCGACCCTCTCGGACGTCCGTTGTGCGTCTTCCCACACTTCTTCTACACTAGATCACTGTTATCTCTGTGTGTCGAACGACCGGTGGTTGCCGGACGTCCGGTCCAACTTTTCTGTCCGGACTTCCGGTACCTGTCGAACGTCCGTTGTCTGTGCAACATAAGTGACCCCCAACGGCCATTTTTGCACCATGACTATAAATATCCTCTTCCCAGTCCATGGGGGAGCAGTCCAACACCGTGCAAAGATTCGAAGAACACCTTTCTCTCTCACTCTCTCTTGCTTTCACCAAATCCTAGATCTCAAGAGCATTTGTGAGGATTCTTGAGTGTTGTTGTCGGCGTCATGGGAACAGGGGTCCCCAGACTTGCCTGCCTGCGGCCCAGGGCATGGCTCCACCAGAGGCCTCGTACGGCCCATCTTCATCAACAACCACTCAAGACCCTCGCGAGGGGCCAAGCCTCGCGAGGCGGATGACACAAGGCCTCCTCAGGGCAGCCTCACTAGGCTAGCTTGCGAGGAGCAGAGAGATCAAGGCGAGGGACACCTCGTGAGGTTTCCGTGACGTGAGCCATGACGACCAAGGCCAGGCGGGCGCCAGCGGGCACAGAGTACCAGTTGCCTCTTTGGTGCTAAACAGGCAGGTGCAGACGAGGAGTCCCGAGGCATCAGGAAAAGGTTTCCATACCGGTGCCACGAGACCAAGACCAGCAGGACGGTAGGACGGAGGTCATCACGGAGCCCACGCCGGCATCACCACCAGAGCCTTTGGCAGGCGAAGACCACCTTTTGTCAGGATAACTTGTACTAGTTGCCCCCCTTCGAATTGGCCGTTGTGGGATCCCTTCCCGCCTAATATTTGGGAAGAGGACCCGGGCCTCTATAAATAGGACTAGCCATCACCATAGGGGGGGGATCATCTGACCTTGGATTGGATCCATTCCACCATAGGAGGGAGAGATCATTGAGACCACCCAAACACACACAAGCCCACCGAGCTCAAGAACACCTCTCCTCAGGAGGTTGTTCTTCCCTTGTACTTGTTCATCCTCAGCCTACAAGGCAATCCACCACACCACACTGGAGTAGGGTATTACACCACATCGGTGGCCCGAACTAGTATAAACTCTTGTGTCCCTTGTCCTCGGGTTCGGCGAGCTAGGCTTTGAGATTGTTTGGGAGTGTGAGCTAGGGGGAGAGAGATCTTCGTGTGCACCCTAGTGTTCGAACCTCAAGGGTTCAGCCGGAACCCATAATCCGACATTTGGCGCGCCAGGTATGGGTGCGCTGAAGCTTTTCTTCCGTTGATCTGCGTTCCACTGCTCCATCGCATTCATGTCTAACGCTCGCCGAGCCCGTGCTGAGTGCCGCGCCGCCCTCGCCGCCCGTGTCGCTCAGACGGCGCCCGTTGGCGGACCTTCCCACCGTTCTCCATCACCCGCTGCCAACATACTCTGCAGCAAGCGTCATCGCTACACCCCTCTTCACGGTGGGACAGACGTACCGCCACCCCATCGCTGACTCCGGCCGGCTCATCCTCCCACGCTCGTGCACACCCACGGACACGCAGGCCGCACTGCTCATGGCACGCGAGCTCTTGCACTACCACCCGGTCGACGACCTCTACGAGGACTGGCTGGACCGCATCGCCGAGCTTGTCAACGCCGCTGGGGGCTCTACTGCACCATCCCTCTTGCTGCCTCACCCACCTCTAGCCACGGGCGACGTAGCTCACGGTGCACCTCCGTATCAAGAAAGCGCCCTTGCGTCAAGATGCGTGGCTCACAGTGCGCCTCCGCCACCTTCGCACCAAGACGGCGTCCTGGCACCAAGACGTGTGGCCCCTTGGCGTGACCCGCCACGACGGGTGCCCACGCGCGAAGAAGGAAGCTGCCATGAGGTCCCTCGAACGCAAGAAAATGCTCCTGCACCCACCCGCACCACCATGTCAAGACCGCGTGCCACCTGCGGTGGCTGTGCGTGGGTACCAAGACCAGGCTCCACCTCCATGACGGGCTCCGGTGAGCACAGCAGGGTGCCTAGGCTTTACCCCCGAGCTACACATCGTCATCTGGCCAGGCAAGTTTAAGACGGACCTGCGTCCGCACTATGACGGCACCCCCGACCCTATGGAGTTCTTGCAGCTCTACGGGCTGAGCATCGAGGCAGCCAACGGAGACAAGAAGGTCATGGCGAACTGGTTTCCCATGGCTCTCAAGGATGGTGCTCGCTCATGGCTCCTGAACCTGCCCGCGGGATCGATCTCCTCCTGGGGCGAGATGCGCGAGCATTTCGTCACCAACTTTCAGGGCACTCACGACTGCCCGCCAGCCGGAGGTGACCTACGGTGCATCAAGCAGCAACCAGGGGAAACCCTGCAAAAGTACATCCAATGCTTCAACAGCGTTCGCCTCAAGATCCCCAAGGTGATGGACGAGGCCATCATCTCACTGCTCTCTGATGGTGTCCATGACGTCAAGATGAAGGAGGAGCTCACCATCCATGAGCAGCTATGCACGGCATTGAAGATGTTCAACATGGCGACAAAGTGCGCAAGAGCTGAGGAGGGGAGCCTCTCCCTCCTCGAGTTCCCTGCTGCCACCCGTAAGAGAAGAAAGCCAAGGCCAAGGACGTGAAGCGCAAGGGTGTAGCTGTGCTCGTGGCGGAGTCGGACACGAAGCGCGGACGGGACCACCCCGGGACATCTAAGAGCAGCCCTCTGTTCTACGCCTTCCACAATGTACACAACTACAACACCAACGACTGCCAAGAGCTCAGGGGCATTCGAGATGGACGCT
Organism: Triticum aestivum; assembly: GCF_018294505.1. Classification (NCBI taxonomy): domain Eukaryota; kingdom Viridiplantae; phylum Streptophyta; class Magnoliopsida; order Poales; family Poaceae; genus Triticum; species Triticum aestivum. The sequence continues at coordinate 267,202,922 of NC_057794.1, forward strand.
TCGGTCGGCGCCCCGAGCGCAATGACCGGGTCTACGACCGAGGAGGAGGATGAAGTGTGGGATGCTGGGACGATCGCGGCCCCCATCAGGAGTGGCGCGATCGGCCTCGCGAGGACCACTAGCAGGACCAGCCTCGCGAGGGCACCTGGAGGGACCAGCCTCGTGAGGACCGTCCTCAGGGCAATGCTGGCCTCCCTCCACTGCTGCCACCACCAAGGAGGAACGACGACCACCATCAGGACAAGGGGGCTGGGGCTTCTAGGAGCCATGCGCTATCACTTGCATCTTGGGCGGTGCTCAGGCCCCAGCTTCCTAGTGCATCTTCAAGCAGTTTGCTCGTGAGGTGAACGCGGACCTTCCCAGGCTTGAGGCCACACGCCCGCTCAGGTGGTCCAAGTGCGCTAGCACCTTCAGCTCGGGGGACCAGCTCAAGTGTGCGGCGACCGCTGGCATCCTTCCGATGCTTTGTTCACCCCTCATCAGCAACGTCCAAGTCACCTAGACCCTCATCGACGGTGGCGCATGGCTCAATGTCCTTTCCGTTGAGACGTTCAACAACCTTCAAGTGCCATACAATTAGCTTCAGCCTACCAAGCCTTTCTCAGGAGTGACCGACGGCTCCACCACCACGATAGGGCAAGTCCGCCTCCCTGTTACCTTCGTCCAGCGTAACAACTACCGCACTGAGCTCATCGACTTTGACGTCGCCCACATCCGTCTGCCCTACAACGCCATCCTTGGGTATCCAGCATTGGCCAAGTTTATGGCAGTTACGCACCACGGCTACAACGTCCTCAAGATACCAGGGAGTGATGGTGTCATCACGGTGCCCTGTGAAGAAAGAGATGCGGTGTGCTCCCTTGAGCGCTCCTTCCAAGCCGCAGTGATCGAAGACCCCGACAACGAAGGCACCTCGTACCCTCCTGAGGCCTTCCCCAAGAAGAAGAAGCAGCTACTCCTCCCAGGGCCTCAGGAGAGCGGCGTCTCTAGCGGCACCACCTCAGGATCCGCGCTTGCATCTGGGGAACCTCCCTCCCTCGCATAGGAAGGCACGCTCGGCGCCCTCCTCGGGCAACGCTCGGGGGCTCTCTTCTGGAGGGCCTTAGACCTAGCCAACATCACGAGGGAGGCGCTCGGGCACCATGTGTAGGCGTGCTTTGCCGCACGTTTCCCTTAGGAGGGCACGGGGCGAGGAGCGCCCGGTGCTTAGGAGTTCATTGTCAAGGCGACCCAGGAGCTCCAAGAGGCATGGGTAATACATGGTGGCCTCCACCCACCACCCGGCGCAGTTCCCCATCCTGGCGAGGACGGCGGGCTACGCGTCTGCGTCGACATTCCAGGGCTCAACATGGCCGCATCTCAAGAGCGCTTTCTGGCCTTTGCATGTTGGTCGGTGCGAGGGTCCACCTCATAGCTATGTTCGCATGCCGTCGGCTTGCCGAGCGTGGCTGCCGCCTTCCAGTGCCACCTATAGAGCATTCAGGCGGCTCAGGAGGCCAGGCAACATGCTGTCCTGGCAGAGATGGCGACAGTCCTCAAGGAACCACCCGAGCCCCCGGAGCCTCCTGAGGCTCAGGGCCCTGGCAGCTCGTGAGGAACGACTCCTTCAGCGTTCCCCTTCGGCTACTCCAACATCACTCTAGTGGAGTTATCAGGGGACTCTTTCCAGTTCATTTAGTTGGTGGCGCTCCTCGGGCTGCATTATCCCCAAGTCGCACGGGTCTGTCCCTGCGACGTGTATCCTTTTGCATCTTTAGCTTACCCTGCTAGGGGCGCCCCTCGAGCTCCATCATCCCCAGGCCACTCGGGTCCATCCCAGTGGCATGTATCATTCTTGCGTCTATTTGAGCTACCCCGCCTCTCTGCCTGAGTCATTTCATGATTATCGCCTGCTTGCCTATTATACATCGCGGCCACCCGCGCTGCCCATCGGCCCCCTGCTCATCCCGCAGCGGGGTCTACTCATGCTGGCACGATGCTTGTGCTCGGGTCCGTCCCTACAACGCTGAAAAATCTGAGCGGTCGAGCTCTGGCTTGCGGCACGCCCCGCGCACGTCACCTCACCAGGCCCTCAGTGCCTTCATCTTCTTGCGGAACGACCAGTGGTAGATAGGCAAGCGCGGTCACAACCTATATTCCTCCCTTGCACTAACCTGCAGGAACCTCCGGAGGCTGATGGCAGGCGGCACCGCGGGATCCTTTTTTCACATAATTCGCTTGCACGTTAAAGGGGGGCTGCTGAGCATCGCGACTCAGGAACTCTTACTGGCTCTCCAGCCCTCACCCCCTGGCCTTGACCATGGCATCATGACCTGGCATACCAGCGGCAGCTGAGCTTGCTCGAGGGCCGGGACCCGAGGATGCAGAGCACATAGAAGGACGTGAAAGGAGGGGGAAGCTCACGCGAGCATGGCCCAGTTGACGCACGAAGCTGGCGCGGAACAAGGAATCGACTTTGGACCCCTAAGATAAGTCTCGCACTCGGATCAGCCAAGCGCTACGACACAGGATTCCCATCTCTTGCAGCCTTGCTACGGCAACGCCACCTTCCTTTCCTACCTTCAGTTAGTTGCTTGCACGTTAAAGGGGACCTCTTGAGCATTGCGCCTCAGGAGCTCTTACTGGACCTCGGGCCGCTCACCTCCTGGCCTAGACCACGGCATCGCGACCTAGCATACCAGCGACGGCTGCAGCCTGCCTAGGGACCGGGACCTATTGGCGTAGAGCACTAAGCTACCGCGAGGTTGGAAAGGGGGGACAGGGCCGAAGCAAGACACGTAGTCGTAGATCTTCATAATAGGGAAAATATTAACAAAAGACATTATCGATCCTTTACACGCCCCCATGGGCTTCATCTCGACTCCTCGCAGGGAACAAAACAAGAAGGTTTCTAGGAGCCCTGTCTACAGGCGTCATCGCTGACGCCATCATCAATAGTGGTGTCAGGACCCCGATTCCAAGTCACATCGATCTAGCCGGTAACACCTCATATCACATTGCGGCCTCACGCACGGTATCCCACGGGTGTCGCCTTACCATGGCCCGGGACCGTTTGCGCCTTTTGGCTCACGTATATGATATCGTCGCTAGCATCCATATGACAGAGAACCCGGGCCGACATGGCTAGTCGTGAACCCAAAGCGGCACAGACCTATGGAGACAGGCATACATGAATCACATCGAGCATGTCGGTCATCAGCGAGTGAATCCGGGCTGTAGCACTGGGCTAACAGGACTCCGGGGAACCCGGGCTCTAGCAGGCTAGGCAGGACTCCGGATGTCACCGCATGACATTTCCCCGAAGGGACAGACATAGGAACGAAGTGAAACACATGCCGGCCAGTCAAGTGTCCTGAGCAGTAGTGCTGGGCTAGCAAGACTCCGGTGAACCGGGCTGTAGCGGACTACTATGGCTCGAGGAACACTAGACTACATTTCCCCATAAGAAAGGCTGCCAAGGATAAACAACTAGATTGTCAAATCCCACTCATACCAAGCATTTCAATCATACATACAATATGCCCGATATGAGTACATACAACATGGCATCACAACAAAACTCTACAACTCAAGTACTTTATTTAAAGGCTCCAGAGAGCCATACATAACATGTTCATACAGGTAGGGGTCACATGACCCGACACTCAAGTCATACAAGCATACAAGCACAACTGGAAGTAAATAGTCTGAGTACAGACACTAGAAAGCAAGAAGGCTTCCGAAGCCTGTCTATCTACATAGGGCCCTCCATGGCCAGGATCACCACCTGGGTGGCTAGTCACTCGTCGACATCAAGGTCTACATAAAACCCATCGGAGGGGGCGGTGTTGTCGTCTAAAAACAATAAATAAGCAAACATGAGTACAAGGTACTCAACAAGTCTTACATCAGAACCTAATATACATGCTCATTCTCAAGAAGGTGGTGGGGTTATTGCAGCAAGCCAGCTTTGACTCTTGGCTAGGCTATCCTACGGAACTCCACTAATAAAATAGTTTTCGCACACGAGTCCACTACTCACCAACACAATACTCCACCGGGGATCCTCCCTTGTCATCCTACGAGAGGGCCATCCTCGGTACTCACACTTATCTTGAGTCTTTTAGTAGTAACCATTAACTTGTCTATGAACTGTATAGGCAACCAAGTAGTCCTTTACCGCGGACGCGGCTATTCGAATAGATGATGTTAACCTTGTAGGGGTATACTTCTTCATACACGCTTTCACCACTTACCGCCGCTTACACGACATGTACTCGGCAACCTTCAAGCGGAAGCCCAACGAGGGTGTCGGCCATGGCCTACCTAAACACTTAAGTCCCTAGTCCAGGTTTATCGCCTATCCAGGTTCCATCCGCAGGGAGTCCAGCCGAGGTTTCCACATACGGCCCCGAACGATGTGAACAGGGTCCCGAGACGCCAAACGGGCGCCCGGCATACCCGGCCACGGTGTATCTACCGCAACATTGCCCACCCCTAGGGTCAGCGCTACGCACGGCCGCCAACACATAACCTACAAACACCAGAAACTATTTGCAACTCCTGGACAGAGTACTAGGGTGATTAAGAAGCCGAGAGGGTCCATTGGTTTCGGGCCCAACGTATGGTAGTAACTGCATCTTAAATCACACATACAGATCTCAGTTCTTATGGACGGCCTCAATGAAACAACCCACCATGTACTCCTACATGGCCTCTCATCGATACCTTTACCAAATCATGTTCATCACATCCCTCACATTACCGATATAACCATTTCACTCTAGCCCATCACCCAGATGGACCAGACCTGACACAACTCTAAGCATAGCAGTCATAGCAAGGTAGGAAACACATACATGGCTCAATCAACTCCTACACATGCTAGTGGGTTTCATCTAGTTACTGTGGCAATGACAGGTCATGTAGAGGAAAAGGGTTCAACTACCGTAGCACACAGCAGTTTGAATCGCGTTGTCTTAATGTGGTAAACAAGAACAAAAGCGAGAACATGGGTTTGTATCGGAATGATCAATGGTTGCTTGCCTGTTGTAGTGGTAGTAGGGTACTGCCCTTCAGACGGATACTCAGGGTTATCCTTGGAGGCAGAACCTACCACGAAAGATACACCGAACATAATCAACACATGGCAATATGCAACAGTATGATGCATGCTATGACATGGCAAAATGAATGTGTCTTGGCCTAATGCAAGCTAAAACAGGATGGAATGAACTCACTTGAATCAAAGATTCAAATGTTAGCTCATTTAACATGGCCTTATTGGTGCATTTTCTTATTCTACTTAAATAGCAAGGTTAACTTGTTTTGTCATGCATGAAACAATTACAGATGGATAGAATTTTTCTGATCATTTTTCATATATAACTTGTTTGATTTGGAGCTATGGTTGATTTTCTATGATATTTAGAAGTTTCGGCTATTTTCTGGAATTTCCTATTAAAGAATAAATCCAGTAATTGAATTAATGCGTCAGCATGACATAGGTGTGACGTCAGCGGGTCAACTGGGTCGGCCAGGTCAAACCTGACTGGTGGGCCCTGTCTGTCAGTGTCACAACTAATTAACAGAATTTAATTAACACTAATTAGCTGTCAGTGGGGCCTGGGCCCACATGTCACTGACTAAACTAATTAAATTTAGTTAAAACTAATCCTAAACTAATTAGCAGACCGGCCCCACTTGTCATAGACTCAGGGGGGGTCAACCTGGGCCCACACAGGGGTCAAATAGAGTCAAACTTGCCGGCGTCTAGCCGCCGGCGAGGCCAGACGCAGCGGACCAGTGTGGGATTTGCACTCCGGCGACCAAATGGGCGGCGGAGACTATCTACGTGATGCGGGGAGGAAGCCGCGTCGAGTGGTGGCAGTGGGTGGAGCTGGGGTGGTCGGAAACGTCACCGGCGACGAGTTTGGCGGCGGCCGGAGCTCGGGTGAGGTCGAGCTAGTCGCTAGGGGGCACGGCGAGGGGCGTGCGGGGGTGCTACGGGCTCCTGCGAGTGTGTGGAAGACGAAGGCGTGCTCGGTGGCATCCCAACGTGGCTATGGCCACGACGGCGACGTGCGGTGGCGGCGGCGAGCTTCGATGGCGGAGGTGGTTAGAGGACGCGGACGACCGCGGGGAGAGGGGGAAACGGTGGCGGAGCTCACAGCGGTTGCAGGGGAACGAACGGCGAGCTCGAGGAAGGGCTGGAGCGAGCGGGGCGGCGAAGGGGATCTCCGGTGGCCGGAGTTGAGAACGAGCTCGGTGCAGCGTCTTCGGGGCGAGCGAGCGCTCAGGGCTCGGCCTACTTGATGTAGTCGACGTCCGTGGAGCTTCCTGGCATGTCGGGGCAACGAATGGATGGTGGTGGCTACGGTGAAGCTTGTCGGCGGCGACGGCTGCGCTCGGCAGGAAGATGGGGAGAGAGCCAGAGAGGGGGAGAGGCCACGGGGAGAGTGAGAAGAAAGAGAGGGAGACGTGGTGGTCGGCGTGGCACTCGTAGACGCCTCTAGGGCGTCGGCAGAAGCAGGAGGTGGCCGGCGTGTGGCCGCGGGCGCAGGCCACGCACTCCTCGTCCTCCTGGCGAGAGGAGGAGGACGACTGGCATAAGCTAGTGGACTGGGCCGAGCCGGGTGGGCTGGTGGGCTGCGCCAGGTAAGTCCCTGTTCTTGCTCTCCTTTTCTGTTTATTTATTTATTTATTATTTCTGTAACTTCAGGGCTTTATTAAAAATGCCAGGGCATTACCATAAATCATAAAATTAATCATGGCCACTGCTTAGAATATATCCAGCAGCAAACATTTTAGTTTATGATTATTTGAGCATTTAAAATATTTTATAGCATTTAAATGCCCAAATGCAAATACCATAAGGATTAATCCAATGACCTTAGATGTCCTAGAAAAAATGTGCACCATTTTTGTCAAAGGTTTTAACCCAAAACAAAAAGGGTGGGCTTTTTAGAAGGGCATTTCAGGTTCATTGAAAAAGTTTTTAGTAAACCCTAGTTGTTCCATGGGGGGTGCTGGGGGTTCTGTCATCCCCATTTCAAATTTAAAAGGAATTTAAACATGATGCACACTCTAATGCTTGAACTAGCTAGGGTGTGACAAGTGGGCCACGGGAGGCCGACGCCAACCCCATCCAGATCAACGGCTGTGATGGGAAGACGCCACGTCTGCGCTCCGGGCACGGCAAGAGCTCGGGGGCATGTAGCTGTCATCGCTCATCTCCGGAGTCTCATCGGGCTCGGGAGAGTCGCTGGACCCCCAGGAGCCGCTGCTGCTGCTGGAGGAGCTGTCGGCGGGTCCAAGGGCGGGCTGAGCGCCTGCCGCCGTACTGTCCTAGCAGCCCCCTCCAGGGCAACATTCCAGGCGATTCCCTCCTCGTCAAAGACCTAGAAGAACAACGTGGAGGCACCGTCGTACTTGAAATGGATGGCGAGCGCACCCTCCGCGTGGCAGACGCGAGCGACCTCACCCCATCCGCGGGTCATGAAGACCTTGCCTGGGGAGACGACCTCAACCTCCGCCCCCGTCGCCGGGGTGTCGCACCCAGTGTGCTGCAGCCACAACTCTAGTGGCCCCCTCGGCAGCATCTCTTCGGTGAAGAACAATGGGAATTGGATCCACCTGCACGGTGGCATCACCGCCGACACCACGAGTTCATGCGAGGAGCTCTCGTCGTGGGTTCGTGGGGCGGCAGCACGCGCCACCATTGCACGGCCACTGCAGCCTGGCACGAAGGGCGTCAGTCCTTGCCTCCTGCTCCGGAGCCCTCTGCCTGGGCGTACAAAGGTAGCGGGTAGCTGGGGGGAGGCCGTTCGTGCCAAGGTCTCGTCACCTCCGGCCTCACGACGACATCACGCGAGCGAGCCAGCCTCTTTTTTCGGCGGGAGCGGCCCGAACTCTTCGCGGGGAGCTTTCCCCTTTTCAGCAGCGGAGAACCTCTGAATCGGCGCCATGGGTGCCGCTGCAAGGCGGCGCAGCAAGGAAGAAGAAGAAGCAGGAGGAGCGGAGGAAGAGATGGGTGAAGGGGTCTCCGCCCCCCTTCCCATTCATAGCCAGGAGGAGGCCAACCGCCGGCCTCCATGATCTAAGGTAATGATGACCTTTCTATGCATGCAACAAGGACTTGTCAAGTCAGGCGGTTGCCAAGGCAGCATGGGGAAGCGGGGACACCCACGTCCTGTCAGTCTCCACGCGTCAATCAAAGTCACAGGCTATTGGGGCCCACGACGCTCCGCACTTGACCCTTGACTTCGCCGTGAAGCCAAGTATGAGCGTGCCTTGGTCCCAGGGGCTACTGTCAGCGTCCTAGGAATGGGGGTCCCCAGACTTGCTTGCCTGCGGCCCAGGGCGTGGCTCCACCGGCGGCCTGGTACGGCCCATCTTCATCAACTAACACTCAACACCCTCGCGAGGGGCCAAGCATCGTGAGGTGGACGACACAAGGCCTCCTCAAGGGTAGCCTCACTAGGCTGGCTCGCGAGGAGCGGAGAGATCAAGGAGAGTGACACCTCGTGAGGTTTCCATGACATGAGCCATGATGACCAAGGCCAAGCGGGCGCAGAGTACCAGTTGCCTCTTTGGTGCTAAAGAGACAGGGGCAGACGAGGAGTCCCGAGGCATCAGGCAAAGGTTTCCATATTGGTGCAACGAGACCAAGACTAGTAGGACGGCAGGACGGAGGTCATCACGAAGCCCACGATGGCGTCACCACCAGAGCCTTTGGTAGGCGAAGACCACCTTTTGTCAGAATAACTTGTACTAGTTGTCCCCCTTCAAATTGGCCGTTGTGGGATCCCTTCCCGCCTAATATTTGGGAAGAGGACTGGGGCCTCTATAAATAGGAATAGCCACCACCATAGGGGGGATCATCTGACCTTGGATTGGATCCATTCCAACATAGGAGGGAGAGATCATTGAGACCACCCACACACATACAAGCTCGCCGAGCTCAAGAACACCTCTCCTCAGGAGGCTGTTCTTCCGTTGTACTTGTTCATCCTCAGCCTACAAGGCGATCCACCACACCACACTGGAGTAGGCTATTACACCACATCGGTGGCCCGAACAAGTATAAACTCTTGTATCCCTTGTTCCTCGGGTTCGGTGAGCTAGGCTTTGAGATCGTTGCGAGAGTGTGAGCTAGGGGGGAGAGTTCTTCGTGCGCACCCTAGTGTTCGAAACTCAAGGGTTTAGCCGGAACCCGTAATCTGACAATTGTTCCCATCAAAAGATATATCATTTCTCTCTCCTCCTCTCAACCAAAGGAATTCGTGATTTGAGTAAGTTTTGAGTGGTTCCCTTGATCTCATTACTCTTGGAGGTTGGAGACTCCTAGGCTGTGATATATGGGTTCTTAACATTATGCTATCTATGTATGTTGAGATGAACTCCATGGTGTATTATTTGTATGATACCTTTTAGTGCTATGAATTGTCCTATGAGCCTTTTATCAAGTAATTATGAGCTCATGACCATATTTAGTTTCACTATGCATACAATAAGGGGGAGCTCGTTTACAATTCTCTCATAAGCTTCATAAGTCTATTTATTTTGAGAGCTATATGTATGTTGTTGACAATATACATACAGGGAACTAATCAAAAAGGGGGAGATTGAAAGTGAAATCATGCCCTTAATCTTATTTTGATAGTTGTTGACAATATACATACAGGGAACTAATCAATTATGTCAAGTGCATCTCAGGTATTGTTCCCGCAAGATATTAGTGTGGTTAAAAACAGACATATCCAAGATACTCAAAGGAAGGAGAAACAAGCCACAAAGCATAGATCTTTCTCTGTTTTCCTTTTTGTTTGAGTATATGGATCCCGCACTATTAAGAGGGGATCACTGGTTCTCGCAAAAGACTTGCTCAAAATCTAGGTCTCCGGGCGATGGAAGGTCTCCGTACATCCGGTGCTTCCCAGTGCTCCGGATGTCCGGTGCTCTCCAGATGTCTAGTGCCATGTCACAAAAAAGAAATTCTTGGATTTTTGGTTCCTTCGAACGACCAGCTTCTGGACGTCCGGTGGTGACCGGTCATCCGGTGCTAAAATTAAAGGAAGTTCATCCCTTCTAGACGACCGTACACTAGACGACCGACACTCTCTGATGTCCGCTCTGTGTGCATCTTCCCTCACTTCTTCTGCACTAGATCACTATTATCTCTTTGTGCCGGATGACCGGTGGTTGCCGGATATCGGGTCCAACTTTTCTATCTGGACATCCGGTACCTGTCGGACGTTGATGCTGCTTGAACTACCTCGGTATTTCCCCAAAGAGGAAGCGGTGATGCAGCACAACTACGGTAGGTATTTGCCTTAGTGATGAGACCAAGGTTATCGAACTAGTAGGAGAACCATGCAACACCACGTAAATAGCTCCTACACACAAAGAACAAACACTGGTACGCGTCGGTGCTATACAAACGGATTTTAACCCCTTTCCACAACGGCATTTGGAACCGTCGCCAAGTGAGTGTGGGCGATAGGGGGGTCCTTCCCACACGACCCAGAAACCGTCAGGGATAGGGAGCCTTAATGCATACAGTTGTCCCTATATAACCGTTTCCGATATCTCGAATATCCCAAACGCTTCATCCTTGCTACTCGTTTGTGCTCGCATTGCCATCGCAGTCGGAGTTTTGTGGTTTTACCTAAAACCAGGCAGATTCCTGGAACGGGAGCTTTCCAGGCAGATTCTAGGCACGGGAGTTTTACGATGCTTGGCACATCACAAAAAGTTCATGATTATAAACCGTGTACGATAGGTAGACAATCAAACACATTTAGTTTTCCCGCACCGTATTAGATAGTGTCTGACATCACACATGCTTTGCAAACGGCAATTGTGTGCTTTCTTGCACAGGTTTCCTCTTTGTGAACCATATCAGATTATGGTGTTTATTGCAAACATTTGTGTTTTACCAACCGTGTGTGACGTAATGACCTGCGCAACGCAATTTAGCCCTAATTTAATTTTTGGTATACAAAATTGTACCTAATTTAAACTTGAAATTATGCTATAGCTTTATTCATATCCATTAGGTTCAAACAACCAATGCATTATTCGATTCATAGGTACATATGTTTAAGAATTACATAAGCACCAAATAAAGAATGATGAACCAGGGTTCTATATTTGTACTATTACAGATGGTAAAGAAAGAGGTGACAGACATTCCGGTTGCTAAACAAGGTGAAGCGGAATGGCCCTATTGTGCTCTCCTGGATGCAGAAGGCATGCAGGACTCTAGTCCACCCCCTTGTGATGGCTGGACGCCAATCATGTAGTTTGAGAGGTAATCTTGACTAAACTGCTTCAGGATCCACCGCAAAAGAAAAAAGATTCAGATATTGCCATCTAACACAACTCATTAAGGGCAGTAAAAAGAAGGCTACAGGGTTCTTACTTACCATCCTGCAGTTCACTGTTGTCTTGCATAAAGTGTAAATAAATAGTTCGATTGACATCTTTTGAACCATTTTAATAACAATCTTTACCAGTTTCCTCACTTGATGCTGGTTCATGAATATCTCATTGCCCCGTATGAAGAAAGGGTCGAAGTGTGGATCTTTGGCAATGATATATGTACCTAAAAGCACCAAGTTAATATTAGAAGCTAAACAACAATTGAAAAATGATGTAGTACAACACTCCCTCCATCCCATTATATAAGATTTTATTACATGTATATCTAGACATCATCAGAACATTAAGGTAACACTCTTCCTTGTTGCTATGTAGCCTGGGACTGCATATTTAGTCATTCAGTACAATGCATGTTGCTATGTAGCCTGAGATATATTAAATATGGCCCTAGTTAACCTACTGATAAATGGGTTACAGATATATTTAGTGAAATGTCTGATTCAACGATTAATCCCTTATCAGCCCCATGCTATATGGTACTAGCTACCGATATCCTGAACAGTGAGTACATATAAGCAATGCGATGAAACTAACCTCGATGGAAAACAACATTGTTCTCAATATTGTCCTACATGAGTACATATAAAGGCATGTTAAACACAACAGGCTAAACACCAACCAAATATATCCATGGTAGACAACATAATCTACAAATGATAGCTTTAGTGTCCATGCTTAAGCACGCTAGTTAAGCAAAACAAGAAGTGGAAAGGTGTGTTAACTGCATTAGACATAACATTTAAAAACAGGCAAATAGTCATTCAAAGTGGTATTGTGCAGGTCTATAGTACACTAGTTATTGTTAAAAAATGAAAAGGCATGTTAACTACAATATCCTTAACAACAACCAAATATCGTAATTCATAGTGGTATTGTTGAAACTGTAATTGGTGAACTTGAACTGCACGGCAAATAGTTGCACATATAGAGTATCACATTGTAAAGAACCGAAATAAACAAGTCATAAGGACATCTCTAGGCGATCCTTAAAAAGTTGAAGGACTAAAACCCTTAGTGGATATATGTATATATATATATATATACATACATACTCCAGCAATTTTTGGCCTTTTCTAGTTGATCCCCTAAACTTAAGGTTGTAAACTTCAATTTGATCAAGTTCAAAGCGGGTTCAACCGAAAGTATCATGCATTCAAACATAAACATAGATATTTTTGCATAACCGAACATAAAACATAAATTTAAACTAAGCTAACTACTTTCGATCGAAGTAGAGGTTGAGACAATCCTTCCTCGTCATGTACGATGTGCCGTGAGCCGGGTCCGGGCCAGTACCGTCGTCGGGGTTGTTGGGTAAGGCACACCTCCACTCACCGACATTGATCTCCTCGTCCTCGCGGCCCACCTCAACGCTGTCCGCGCCGCCATCGCCGCCGCCTTCGACTTCATCATTGGAGGAGAGCGCGAAAACCTCACCACCCTCCGCACCGCTGTCCTCGCTGCCTTAGACCTCGTCACTGGAGGAGAGCGCGATAACCTCGCCGCCCTCCGCGTTGTCAAAGATCGCCCGCTCCACCTTGATGAGCTCCAGGTGCTGTCAGCGGAGCTCTTGCATGTAGGCCTCGTCGGCAGCCTCGGCCTCGAGGCGCTCCCACGCCTCGCGGTCCTCCCGCGCCATAGCTGAGCTCACCCCTGGCTCCGGTGGAACAAGGTCGACCGGACGTGTGTCGAAGGGGAAATTGAGCCTAGCCGCCATGCCGTGGTAGTGGACCTGCCATCGGTCATACTCCATGGCCGCGAGCTCGGCCGTGTGGAATCTACCAAGCCACCAGCGGGTGTGGGTCTCCCGATCTGTAATCTCGGGAACCCATGTCCCCCAACGCTGCTGTCGAGCCCTGAGGTAGGACCTCGTCGGCTGCCGGGTCCGAGGGAGGATGGGGAAGTGCTCGAACCGGCATAGGGGCGCGGCGGCGGGCGGATCGGGGGACCAGCGACAGCGGATCGAGCCCGCGGAGGACGACGGGGACACCTCGGCGGCCACCTCGCCGGCGTTGGGCGAAAAGGCCGAGATAAACCTATTTTAGGCCATTGGCTCCTCGAGCTCCCCGGCACACACACAGAGGTTGAGGATGGAGACGCTGTCAATGGAGGAGACCTACCAATGGTTTTGAGGGTTTGTGTGTGTCTGTGTGAGCGGAGGTTTTGGGGTGTGTGTGGAGGGGGCGGGGGGGGGGGCAAGGTGGTGTTTGAGGAAATACTACAGGAACTGAAAATTTTACTAGGCGGGAGTAACAAGGCGGGGCTACTGAAAATTTGGATCATGGGCGAGCAACTATTTTTGAGATTGCGAGGGATGCAGAGGCGGGAGTAAAATGCCGGGCTACTAAAAATTTGAATCAAGGGACTGAAGCAGAGCGGGAGTAACAGACATCGCACACGGTCCGCACATACTAATCGTGTGGTATCAAACATTAAAACCTTCCAGGCGATAGATATTTTTGAGATTACGAGGCAGTACTATTTTCAAGATTGCGAGGGATGCAGTGGTAGGAGTATTTAGGGAGCGAGCTAGTGTGCTTGACACGCCGGATGTGGACTATAGCCGACACACCTTCTCGTGTAAGCCATACGCGTACTATACACCGATGTTGCTCCAAGATATTTTGTACTACATCTCACACGGTTGGTGATAATAAACGGTGTCGGATCTACTTGAGTTGAATTACATAATGGGGTCACAGCGGCAATGGATGATGTTTGAATTGCTAGACCTTTTATCTACAGTGAACATGCAATTATATGTGCGTCGTAAAGCAATTGGAATTATTCGGCATTCGTTTGGACATTTTATACATTAAACTAGTTTTGTAGCCACTTCAGGTGTGCAATTCAAAATTAAACTACATGCACGTGCTCTGGTGCATATAAATTGGTTGAAAAATCAAATCTATGTCCTTGAGTGCATGCTTAGATCCCATGCAAGAAATGGGAATGAATTTCAAACACCAAGGCACTGTTGATTGCCGGCAAAACATTGAGATACCTGGTTTTTAAATTCTAGTAAATCCAAAACTCATCTGAAAGTCATGAAACTTGGCATGGTATCATGGAGCGGCATCAACATGTCATGGTAAAAAATTTCCCATTTGGGGACAGGTTTGGGTATAAGCTTCTCACAGACTAGAGCTTCTCACCAGAAGCGTGATGGTTTCGGTACGGAATGTGCCACCTTTGGGGACTAAAGGATATCCGCTGCCTCTTATTGCTTTCAAAAATTTTCTAGTGCCAACATAGAACAACAGGAGTGTTGTGTTAAGTTTTGGAATTTTTCGGGGTTCGTTTGGACATTTTTATACATTAACTAGGTTCTCTAGGCATTTTATGTGCATAATTCAAATTTGAAATACATGCACATGCTCCAGTGCATACAAATTGGATGAAAAATCAAATCTGTGTCCTTGGGTGCATGCTTAGGTCCCATGCAAGAAATGGGCATGAATTTCAAACACCAGGGCACTGTTGCTTGCTGGCAAAACGTTGAGATACCTGGTTTTTATATTCTAGTAAATCCAAAACACGTCTGAAATTCATGAAACTTGGCATGCTATCATGGAGCGGCATCAACATGCCGTGGTAAAAAATTTGTCCCATTTGGGGCAGGTTTGGGTATAAGCTTCTCACAAACCAGAGCTTCTCACAACAAGTGTGATGGCTTCGGTACGGAACGTGCCACCTTTGGGGACGAAACGATATCCGTTGCCTCTTATTGCTTTCAAAAACTTTCTAGTGCCAACATAGAACACCGGGTGTGTTGTGTTAAGTTTTGGAATTTTTCGGGGTTCATTTGGACATTTTTATACATTAACTATGTTTTCTAGACATTTTATGTGCATAATTCAAATTTGAGATACATGCACAAGCTCTAGTGCATACAAATTGGTTGAAAAATCAAATATGTTTCCTTGGGTGCATGCTTAGGTCCCATGCAAGAAAGGGGAATGAATTTCAAACACCATGGCACTATTGATTGCTGATAGAACATTGAGATGCTAGGTTTTTAAATTCTAGGAAATCCAAAACTCATCTGAAATTCATGAAACTTGGCATGCTATCATGGAGCGCCATCAACATGCTGCGATAAATATTTTGTCCCATTTGGGGCTGGTTTGGGTATAAGATTCTCACAAACCAGAGCTTCCCACAACAAGCATGAAGGTTTTAGTAGGGAACGTGACACCTTTGGGGACGGAATAATATCCGTTGCCTCTTATTGCTTTCAAAAAAATTCTAGTGTCAACATAGAACAACAGGACTGTTGTGTTTAATCTTGGAATTTTTCGGGGTTCGTTTGGCTTTTTTAATACATTAACTGGGTTTTCTAGGCATTTTATGTGCATAAATCAAATTTGAACTACAAGCAAATGCTCCAGTGCACCAAAGTTGGTTGAAAAATCACATGTGTGTCCTTGGGTGCATGCTTAGGTCCCATGCAAGAAATGGGAATGAATTTCGAATACCAGGGCACTGTTGATTGCCGGCAAACCATTGAGATGCCTGGTTTCTTAAATTCTAGTAAATCCAATACTCGTCTGAAATTCATGAAACTTGGCATGCTATCATGGAGCGGCATCAACATGCCGTGGTAAATATTTTGTCCCATTTGGGGCAGGTTCGGGTATAACTTTTCACAAACCAGAGCTTCCCACAACAAGCATGATGGTTTCGGTAGGGAACGTGCCACCTATAGGGACGGAACGATATCCGTTGCCTCTTATTGCTTTGATAAATATTCTAGTGTCACATAGAGCAACAGGAGTGTTGTGTTTAATCTTGGAATTTTTCGGGGTTCGTTTGGCCTTTTCTATATATTAACTGGTTTTCTAGGCATTTTATATGCATAATTCAAATTTGAACTACAAGCACATGCTCCAGTGCACCAAAGTTAGTTGAAAAATCACATGTGTGTCCTTGGGTGAATTTCTAGGTCCCATGCAAGAGATGGGGATGAAATTCAAACACCATGGCATTGTTGATTGTTGGCAAAACGTTGAGATGCCTGGTTTTTAAATCCTAGTAAATCCAAAACTCGTCTGGAATTCATGAAACTTGGCATGATATCATGGAGAAGCATCAACATGCCATGGTAAAAAATTTGTCCTGTTTGGGGCAGGTTTGGGTATAAGCTTCCCACAACAAGCGTGAAGGTTTCAGTAGGGAACGTGACACCTTTGGGGACGGAATAATATCCGTTGCCTCTTATTGCTTTCAAAAAAATTCTAGTGTCAACATAGAACAACAGGACTGTTGTGTTTAATCTTGGAATTTTTCGGGGTTCGTTTGGCTTTTTTAATACATTAACTGGGTTTTCTAGGCATTTTATGTGCATAAATCAAATTTGAACTACAAGCAAATGCTCCAGTGCACCAAAGTTGGTTGAAAAATCACATGTGTGTCCTTGGGTGCATGCTTAGGTCCCATGCAAGAAATGGGAATGAATTTCGAATACCAGGGCACTGTTGATTGCCGGCAAACCATTGAGATGCCTGGTTTTTTAAATTCTAGTAAATCCAATACTCGTTTGAAATTCATGAAACTTGGCATGCTATCATGGAGCGGCATCAACATGCCGTGGTAAATATTTTGTCCCATTTGGGGCAGGTTCAGGTATAACTTTTCACAAACCAGAGCTTCTCACAACAAGCGTGATGGTTTCGGTACGGAACGTGCCACCTTTGGGAACGAAACGATATCCGTTGCCTCTTATTGCTTTCAAAAAATTTATAGTGCCAACATAGAACAACTGGAGTGTTGTGTTAAGTTTTGGAATTTTTCGGGGTTTGTTTGGATATTTTATACATTAACTGGGTTTTCTAGGCATTTCATGTGCATAATTCAAATTTGAAATACATGCACATGCTCCAGTGCATACAAATTGGTTGAAAAATCAAATATGTGTCCTTGGGTGCATGCCTAGGTCCCATGCAAGAAATGGGGATGAATTTCAAACACCAGGGCAATGTTGCTTGTCGGCAAAACGTTGAGATACCTGGTTTTTATATTCTAGTAAATCCAAAACTTGTCTGAAATTGATGAAACTTGGCATGCTATCATGGAGCGGCATCAACATGTCGTGCTAAAAAATTTGTCCCATTTGGGGCAGGTTTGGGGATAAGCTTGTCACAAACTAGAGCTTCTCACAACAAGCGTGATGGTTTCGGTACGGAACGCGCCTACTTTGGGGACGAAACGATATCCGTTACCTCTTATTGGTTTCAAAAATTTTCTAGTCCCAACATAGAAGAACAGGAATGTTGTGTTAAGTTTTGGAATTTTTCGGGATTCGTTTGGACATTTTTTTACGTTAACTGGGTTTTCTAGGCATTTTATGCGCATAATTCAAATTTGAAATACATGCACATGCTCCAGTGTATACAAATTGGTTGAAAAATCAAATATGTGTCCTTGGGTGCATGCTTAGGTCCCATGCAAGAAATGGGAATGAATTTCAAACACCTGGGCACTGTTGATTGCCGACAAAACGTTTAGATACCTGGTTTTTCAATTCTAGTAAATCCAAAATGCATCTGAAATTGATGAAACTTGGCATGCTATCATGGAGCGGCATCAACATGTCATGGTAAATTTTTTGTCCCATTTGGGGCATGCTTGGGTATAAGCTTCTCACAAACCAGAGCTTCCCACAACAAGCGTGATGGTTTCGGTAGGGAACGTGCCACATTTGGGGACGGAACGATATCCGTTGCCTCTTATTGCTTTCAAAAAAATTCTAGTGTCAACATAGAAAAACAGGAGTGTTGGGTTTAATCTTAGAATTTTTCGGGGTTCGTTTGGCTTTTTCTATACATTAACTAGGTTTTCTAGGCATTTTATGTGCATAAATCAAATTTGAACTACAAGCACATGCTCCAGTGCACCAAAGTTTCTTGAAAAATCACATGTGTGTCCTTGGGTGCATGCTTAGGTCTCATGCAAGAAATGGGAATGAATTTCGAACACTAGGGCATTGTTCATTGCTGGCAAAACGTTGAGGTGCCTCGTTTTTAAATTCTAGTAAATCCAAAACTTGTCTAAAATTCATGAAACTTGCCATGCTATCATGGAGCGGCATCTACATGCAGTGGTAAAAACATTGTGCTATTTAGGGCAGGTTTGGGTATAAGCTTCTCACAAACTAGAGCTTCTCACAACAAGCATGATATTTTTGGTAGGGAACGCGCTACCTTTGGGGACGGAACGATATCCGTTGCCTCTTATTGCTTTCAAAAAATTTCTAGTGTCAACATAGAACAACAGGAGTGTTGTGTTTAATCCTGGAATTTTTCTGGGTTCGTTTGGCCTTTTTTATACATTAATTGGATTTTTGGGCATTTTATGTGCATAACTCAAATTTGAACTACAAGCACATGCTCCAGCGCACCAAAGTTCGTTGAAAAATCACATGTGTGTCCTTGGCTGAATTTCTAGGTCCAATGCAAGAAATGGGAATGAAATTCAAACACCAGGGCACTGTTGATTGCTAGCAAAACGTTGAGATGCCTAGTTTTTTAATTCTGGTAAATCCAAAACTTGTCTAAAATTCATGAAACTCGGCATGCTACCATGGAGTAGCATCAACATGACGTGCTATAAAATTTGTCCCATTTGGGACAGGTTTGGGTATAAGCTTCTCACAAAGCAGAGCTTCTCACAACAAGTGTGATGGTTTCGGTAGGGAACGTGCCACCTTTTGGGACGGAACGATATTTGTTGCCTCTTATTGCTTTCAAAAAATTTCTAGTGCGAACATAGAACAAGAGGAGTGCTGTGTTAAGTTTTGGAATTTTCGGGGTTCTTTTGTGCATTTTTACACATTAACTGGGTTTTCTAGGCATTTCATGCGCATAATTAAAATTTGAAATACATGCACATACACCGTTGCATATAAATTGGTTGAAAAATCAATTATGTGTCCTTGGGTGCATGCTTAGGTCCCATGCAAGAAATGGGAATGAATTTCAAACACCAAAGCACCGTTGATTGTCGTCAAAATGTTGAGATACTTTGTTTTTAAATTCTAGTAAATCTAGAACTCATCTGAAATTCATGAAAGTTGTCATGCTATCATGGAATGGTACTCGACATGCTGTGGTATTTTTTGTGTCCATTTTGAGAGAAGGCACACTCGAATAATGACAGCCAACAAAGGCATTTTGAAAAAAATAGCTACAACTTTAATATCTCAAACGTTTGTATAATTCAAACCGTGTGTGATCTGTTAACCATTCACGTGATGCCACGTGTCTAGGTTTTAATGGATATAGGAGGTGCCATGTGGCTGCTTGACTGAACGGGAGGCGTGCGAGCGCGGTCCGGTGCGCAGGCTCACCGGGAAGCGTACAAGCTGTTCAACGCATGATCTGTGCATCTCTTCAACGCAAACAATTTAGATTACGGTATGCCAATTAAAGCCAGACTTCGGCGCTAAGCCAAGAGACATTTCTATTTGTCAAAATATGCAGCTAAAAATCAATAGCACTATCTGTTTTTTGCAACTAAAATTTAGTAATTAATCATAGATTTCATTCATAGAGATTAAGCAGTCGTTCCCACCGGGAAGCGAGACACCCTTGGACCATCGCCGGCCTCGCTCCCATTGGTCTATATTAATGGCGTCGTCGAAGCGGCCGCACCCCCATCCTTGCCACACACACAATCCTCTCTCTCTGCCCGCATTCTCGACGCCGCTCTGAATCCTCAAAGCCATCAGTGTACGAGGATGCCGCCGAAGCGCCCCATCGGAGGGAGTGGCGACGCCGGGCTGGTGAAGCACCGGAGCACGACGTGAACATGGAGACAGAGGTTTCCGTCGCCGCCGACATGGTTGAGAATGAGGCGCCAACAAGCGGAGGCTGCTACCTCTTGAGCACTGCGTTGGTTTTTCCTTAAAAAGGAAAGGGTGATGCAGTAAAGCAGCGTAAGTATTTCCCTTAGTTTTCGAGAACCAAGGTATCAATCCAGTAGGAAACCACGCGCGAGTCACCACGTACCTACACCAACAAATAAGAACCTCGCAACCAACAGCGATAAAGGGGTTGTCAATCCCTTCACGGCCACTTGCAACAGTGAGATCTGATAGAGATAATGATAATAATAAGATAAATATTTTTGGTATTTTTATGTTATAGATTGAAAGTAAAGATTGCAAAATAAAATAGATTGGAAACTTGTATGATGGAGAATAGACCCGGGGGCCATAGGTTTCACTAGTGGCTTCTCTGAAGATAGCATAAGTATTATGGTGGGTGAACAAATTACTGTCGAGCAATTGATAGAAAAGCGAATAATTATGAGAATATCTAGGTATGATCATGTATATAGGCATCACATCCGTGACAAGTAGACCGACTCCTGCATGCATCTACTACTATTACTCCACACATCGACCGCTATCCAGCATGCATCTAGAGTATTAAGTTCATAAGAACAGAGTAACGCCTTAAGCAAGATGACATGATGTAGAGGGATAAACTCATGCAATATGATATAAACCCCATCTTTTTATCCTTGATGGCAACAAGACAATATGTGTCGTTTCCCTTTCTGTCACTGGGATCGAGCACCGCAAGATTGAACCCAAAGCTAAGCACTTCTCCCATTGCAAGAAAGATCAATCTAGTAGGCCAAACCAAACTGCTAATTCTAAGAGACTTGCAAAGATAAACCAATCATAGATAAAAGAATTCAGAGAAGATTCAATATTGTTCATAGATAAACTTGATCATGAACCCACAATTCATCGGATCTCGAGAAACACACCGCAAAAGAAGATTACATCGAATAGATCTCCAAGAGAATCGAGGAGAACTTTGTATTGATACCCAAAGAGAGAGAAGAATCCATCTAGCTACTATCTATGGACCCGAAGGTCGGAAGTAAACTACTCACACATCATCGGAGGGGCCATGGAGTTGATGTCGAGGCCCTCCGTGATCAATGCCTCCTTCAACGGAGCTCCAGAAAAGGCCCCAAGATGAGATCTCTATGGCACAGAAGGTTGCGGCGGTGAAAATTGGGTTTCGTGGTGCTCATGGATGTTCTCGGGGTATATCGATATATATAGGAGGAAGAAGTAGGTCAGTGGAGCAACAAGGGGCCCACGAGGGTGGAGGGCGCGCCCAGGGGGTAGGCGCGTCCCCTGCCGCGTGGCCTCCTTGATTGTTTCTTGACGTCCACTCCAAGTCCCCTGGATCACATTTGTTCCAAAAATAACGCTCCCGAAGGTTTCATTCCGTTTGTAGTCCGTTTGATATTCCTTTTCGGCGAAACACTGAAATAGGCAAAAAAACAGCAATTTGGGCTGGGCCTCTGGTTAATAGGTGAGTCCCAAAAATAATATAAAAGTGTAAAAATAAGCCCATTAACATCCAAAATAGATAATATAATAGCATGGACCAATAAAAAATTATCCAACGTATCAAGCATCCCCAAGCTTAATTCCTGCTCGTCCTCGAGTAGGTAAATGATAAAAACAGAATTTTTGATGTGGAATGCTTCCTAACATATTTCTCAACGTAATTTTTCTTTATTGTGGCATGAATGTTCAGATCCGAAAGATTCATGATAAAAGTTTAATATTGACATAGAAATAATAATACTTCAACCATACTAACTAAGCAATCATGTCTTCTCAAAATGACATGGCTAAAGAAAGTTATCCCTACAAAATCATATAGTCTGGCTATGCTCTATCTTCAGCACACAAACTATTAAATCATGCACAACCTCGATGACAAGCCAAGCAATTGTTTCAAACTTTTGATGTTCTCAAACTTTTTCAATTTTCACGCAATACATGAGTGTGAGCCATGGATATAGCACTATAGGTGGAATAGAATGGTGGTTGTGGAGAAGACAAATAGGAGAAGATAGTCTCACATCAACTAGGCATATCAATGGGCTATGGAGATTCCCATCAATAGATATCAATGTGAGTAAGTAGGTATTGCCATGCAACGGATGAACTAGAGCTATAAGTGTATGAAAGCTCAACAAAAGAAACTAAGTGGGTGTGCATCCAACTTGCTTTCTCACGAAGACCTAGGGCAATTTGAGGAAGCCCATCATTGGAATATACAAGCCAAGTTCTATAATGTAAAATTCCCACTAGTTTATGAAAGTGACATAGGAGACTCTCTATCATGAAGATCATGGTGCTACTTTGAAGCAAAAGTGTGGAAAAAGGATAGTAACATTGTCCCTTCTCTCTTTTTCTCTAATTTTTTTATTCAGGCCTTCTTTCTTCTTTTTTTCTTTGTGGCCTCTTTTTATTATTATTATTTTTCATCTGGAGTCTCATCCCGACTTGTGGGGGAATCATAGTCTCCAACATCCTTTCCTCACTAGGACAATGCTCTAATAATGATGATCATCACACTTCTTTTTACTTACAACTCAAGAATTACACTCAATAATTAGAACAAAATACGACTCTATGTGAATGCCTCCGGCGGTGTACTGGGATATGCAATGAATCAAGAGTGACATGTATGAAAAAATTATGAATGGTAGCTTTGCCACAAATACGATGTCAACTACATGATCATGCATGGAAATATGACAATGATGAAGCGTGTCATAACAAACGCAATGGCGGAAAGTTGCATGGCAATATATCTCGGAATGGCTATGGAAATGCCATAATAGGTAGGTATGGTGTCTGTTTTGAGGAAGGTATATGGTGGGTTTATGGTACCAGCGAAAGTTGCGCGGTACTAGAGAGGCTAGCAAATGTGGAAAGGTGAGGGTGCGTATAATCCATGGAATCAGCGTTAGTCATAAAGAACTCACATACTTATTGCAAAAATCTATTAGTTATTGAAACAAAGTACTACACGCATGCTCCTAGGGGGATAGATTGGTAGGAAAAGACCATCGCTCGTCCCCGACCGCCACTCATAAGGAAGGCAATCAATAAATAAATCATGCTCCAACTTCATCACATAATGGTTCACCATACGTGCATGCTACGGGACTCACAAACTTCAACACAAGTATTTCTCAAATTCAGAAGTACTCAACTAGCATGACTCTAATATCACCATCTCCATATCTCGAAACAATTATCGAGTATCAAACTTCTCATAGTATTCAATGCACTTATATGAAAGTTTTTATTATGCCTAAAAGTAAATTTCCATCTTGTTATAAAGGACTCTCAAAATAATATAAGTGAAGCATGAGAGATCAATTATTTCTATAAAATAAAACCACCACCATGCTCTAAAAGATATAAGTGAAGCACTAGAGCAAAAACTATATAGCTCAAAAGATATAAGTGAAGCACATAGAGTATTCCAATAAATTCCGATTCATGTGTGTCTCTCTCAAATGGTGTGTACAGCAAGGATGATTGTGTTAAACTAAAAAGCAAAGACTCAAATCATACAAGATGCTCCAAGGAAAACACATATCATGTGGTGAATAAAAATATAGCTCCAAGTAAAGTTACCGATGAACGAAGACAAAAGAGGGGATGCCTTCCGGGGCATCCCCAACCTTAGGATTTTTGGTGTCCTTGGAGTTTACCTTGGGGTGCCTTGGGCATCCCTAAGCTTAGGGTCTTGCCACTCCTTCTTCCATAATCCATCAAGTCTTTTCCCAACACTTGAAAACTTCAAAACACAAAACTTAACAGAAAATCTCGTGAGCTCCGTTAGCGAAAGACAACAAAACACCGCTTCAAGTTACTCTAATGAACTCATTCTTTATTTATATTGGTGGTAAACCTACTGTATTCCAACTTCTATATGGTTTATAAACTCTTTTACTAGCCATAGATTCATCAAAATAAGCAAACAACACACGAAAAACAGAATCTGTCAAAAACAGAACAGTCTGTACTAATCTGTAACTAACGCAAAATTATGGAACCCCAAAAATTCTAAAATAAATTTATGGACGTGAGGAATTTATATATTAGTCATATTCAAAAAGAATTAACTAAATAACACTCACCAATAAAAAATGGAAGCAATTCTCGTGATCGCTAAAGCTTCTGTTTTTTACAGCAAGATCAAAAGGACTTTCCCCAAGTCTTCCCAACGGTTATACTTGGCAAAAACACTAATTAAACACAAAAAAACACAACCAAAACACAGGCTAGATAAATTTTTTATTACTAAACAGGATCAAAAATCAAGGAATAAAAATAAAATTGGGTTGCCTCCCAACAAGCGCTATCGTTTAACGCCCCTAGCTAGGCATAAAAGCAAGGATAGATCTAGGTATTGCTATCTTTGGTAGGCAATCCTTAAGTGGCTCTCATAATAGATTCATATGGTAATTTAATTTTCTTTCTAGGTAAGTGTTCCATGCCTTTACTTAACGGAAATTGGAATCTAATATTCCTTCCTTCATATCAATAATTGCACCAATCGTTCTAAGGAAAGGTCTACCAAGAATAATAGGACATGAAGGATTGCAATCTATATCAAGATTAATGAAATC
Source organism: Triticum aestivum (assembly GCF_018294505.1). Classification (NCBI taxonomy): domain Eukaryota; kingdom Viridiplantae; phylum Streptophyta; class Magnoliopsida; order Poales; family Poaceae; genus Triticum; species Triticum aestivum. Next base: position 267,227,813 of record NC_057794.1, read on the forward strand.
TACGGGCACACAATTCCTATTTGCAACAATAAGAACATCATTAATTTTTCCCATAGGTTTCTTAATGGTAGAATCCACAAGGTGGAAGTTTAAAGAACAATCATCAAATTCACGGAAACTAGCAAATCACACAAAGTTTTTGGGATCGTGGAAACACTAGCACCCAAATCACACAAAACATAGAATTCATGATCTATAATTTTAATTTTAATTGCAGGTTACCACTCATCATAGAGTTTTCTAGGGATAGAAACTTCCAACTCAAGTTTTTCTTCGTAAGATTGCATCAAAGCATCAACGATATGTTTAGTAAAAGCTTTATTTTGACTATAAGCATGAGGAGAATTTAGCATAGATTTCAACAAGGAAATAAAATCTATCAAAGAGAAATTATCATAATTAAATTCCTTAAAATCCAAGATAGTGGGTTCGTTGCTATCTAAAGTTTTAACCTCTTCAATCCCACTTTTATCAATTTTTGCATCAAGATCTAAAAACTCCGAATTTTTGGGACGCCTTCTAACTCCAAATTCATATTGCAAAACAAAGATTTAATAGGGGACACATCGATCACTTTTAGATCTTCATCCTTATTATCATGAAAACTAGAAGAACACGCTTTCACAAAGCAATCTCCTTTTGCACGCATCCTAGCGGTTCTTTCTTTGCACTGATCAATGGAAATTCTCATGGCTTTGAGAGACTCATTGATATCATGCTTAGCTGGAATAGATCTAAGTTTCAAAGAATCAACATCAAGAGAAATTCTATCCACGTTCCTAGCCAACTCATCAACCTTAAGCAATTTTTCTTCAATCAAAGCATTGAAACTCTTTTGCGAAGTAATAAATTCTTTAATACTAGATTCAAAATCAGAGGGCATTTTATTATAATTTCCATAAGAATTGTTGTAGGAATTACCATAATTATTAGAGGAATTACTAGGAAACGTCCTAGAATTAAAATTACCTCTATACACATTGTTACCAAAATTGTTCCTACCAAAAAAATTCACATCCATAGATTCATTATTATTCTCAATCAAAGTAGATAAAGGCATATAATTAGGATCAGTAGGAGCACTCTTATTAGCAAACAATTTCATAAGTTCATCCATCTTTCCACTCAAAACATTAATCTCTTCAATTGCATGCACTTACTAGTAGATCTTTCCGTGTGCCATTGAGAATAATTAACCATAATATTAACTAGGAGTTTGGTAGCTTCTCCTAAAGTGATCTCCATAAAAGTTCCTCCCACGGCCGAATCTAAAAAATTTCTAGAAGCAAAATTCAATCCGGCATATAATTTTTCTATAATCATCCATAAATTCAATCCATGTGTAGGGCAATTACGTATCATTAATTTCATCCTCTCCCAAGATTGTGCAACATGCTCATGATCAAGTTGCTTAAAATACATAATATCGTTTCCAAGAGAGATGATCTTAGCGGGAGGAAAATACTTAGAGATAAAAGCATCTTTGCACTTATTCCATGAATCAATACTATTTTTAGGCAAAGATGAAAACCAAGCTTTAGCACGCTCTCTAAGTGAAAACGGAAATAACTTAAGCTTAACAATATCATTATCCACATCTTTCTTATTTTGCAAATCACACAAATCAACGAAGTTGTTTAGATGAGTAGTGGCATCTTCGCTAGGAAGGCTAGAAAACGGATCTTTCATGACAAGATTCAGCAAAGCAGTATTAATTTCACAAGATTCAACATCGGTAAGAGGAGCAATCGGAGTGCTAATAAAATCATTATTGTTGGTATTGGTAGAGTCACACAATTTAGTATTATCTTGAGCCATCGTGACAAGCAAGCAATCCAACACACAAGTAAACAAGCGAACGGAAAGAGAGGGCGAATAAAACGGCAAGGGTGAAGTGGGGGAGAGGAAAACGAGAGGCAAAGGGAAAATAATGTAATGCGAAGGTTAAGAGTTGTCATGGGTACTTGGTATGTCTTGACTTGGTGTAGATCTCCCCGGCAACGGCGCCAGAAATCCTTCTTGCTACCTCTTGAGCACTGCGTTGTTTTCCCTTGAAGAGGAAAGGGTGATGCAGTAAAGCAGCGTAAGTATTTCCCTCAGTTTTTGAGAACCAAGGTATCAATCCAGTAGGAGACCACTCACGAGTCACCTCGTACCTGCACAAACAAATAAGAACCTCGCAACCAATGCGATAAAGGGGTTGTCAATCCCTTCACGGCCACTTGCAACAGTGAGATCTGATAGACATAATGATAATAATAAGATAAATATTTTTGGTATTTTTATGTTATAGATTGAAAGTAAAGATTGCAAAATAAAATAGATTGGAAACTTGTATGATGGAGAATAGACCCGGGGGCCATAGGTTTCACTAGTGGCTTCTCTCGAGATAGCATAAGTATTATGGTGGCTGAACAAATTACTGTCGAGCAATTGATAGAAAAGCGAATAATTATGAGAATATCTAGGTATGATCATGTATATAGGCATCACGTCTGTGACAAGTAGACCGACTCCTGCCTGCATCTACTCCTATTACTCCACACATCGACCGCTATCCAGCATGCATCTAGAGTATTAAGTTCATAAGAACGGAGTAACGCCTTAAGCAAGATGACATGATGTAGAGGGATAAACTCATGCAATATGATATAAACCCCATCTTTTTATCCTCAATGGCAATAATATAATACGTGTCATTTCCCTTTCTGTCACTGGGATCGAGCACCGCAAGATTGAACCCAAAGCTAAGCACTTCTCCCATTGCAAGAAAGATCAATCTAGTAGGCCAAACCAAACTGATAATTTGAAGAGACTTGCAAAGATAAACCAATCATATATAAAAGAATTCAGAGAAGATTCAAATATTGTTCATAGATAAACTGGATCATAAACCCACAATTCATCGGATCTCGACAAACACACCACAAAAGAAGATTACATCGAATAGATCTCCAAGAGAATCGAGGAGAACTTTGTATTGAGATTCAAAGAGAGAGAAGAAGCCATCTAGCTACTAGCTATGGACCCGAAGGTCTAAAGTAAACTACTCACACATCATAGGAGGGGCCATGGAGTTGATGTAGAGGCCCTCCGTGATCAATGCCCCCTTCGGCGGAGATTCGGAAAAGTCCCCAAGATGGGATCTCTTGGGTACAGAAGGTTGCGGCGGTGGAAATAGGGTTTCGTGGTGCTCCTGGATGTTCTTGGGGTATATGGATATATATAGGAGGAAGAAGTAGGTCGGTGGAGCAACGAGGGGTCCACGAGGGTGGAGGGCGCGCCCAGTGGGGTAGGCGGGCCCCCCTGCCTCATGGCCTCCTCGATTGTTTCTTGACGTCCACTCCAAGTCCCCTGGATCACGTTTGTTCCAAAAATAACGCTCCCGAAGGTTTCATTATGTTTGGACCCCGTTTGATATTCCTTTTCAGCGAAACACTGAAATAGGCAAAAAATAGCAATTTGGGTTGGGCCTCCGATTAATAGGTTAGTCCCAAAAATAATATAAAAGTGTAAAAATAAGCCCATTAACATCCAAAACAGATAATATAATAGCATGGAACAATCAAAAATTATAGATACGTTCGAGACGTATCAGAGGCGGGTCGAGAAAGAACCGCAAGCGACTCCTGCCGGCCTAGACTTCATAAACAACCTCCCCGATGATATGTTAATAGTCATCATATCCCTCCTCCCAATCAAATATCAGGCGAGGATAGCCGCCCTTTCCCGGCGGTGGCACCCCCTATGGCTCCTCACCCCCGTCAACCTCCTCGACGCCCACAAGTTCTACCATGGCTATCGCCAAAGCTTGGATGTGTTCTCCAAGATCCTCGACAATCACCATGGCCCAATCAAATGCCTTATCACGGGTAAGTTCCATTCCAATGGCAAGGACTGAGCCAAGCTTGACGAGTGGTTCCGATCCCCCGCCATAGACCAGCTCGAGAAGCTCAGTTTTAATGATGGGCATATGCGCTTGCTGCCAACGTCCGTGCTCAAAGATGAACCCACTCTGTTTCTACCATGACTGAAGCACCTCAAGCTCATCGTCGTCCGCATCCCAAAGGATGACATGGAGCGCCTCCTCCGCGGCTGTACTGCACTCGAGTTCCTTCGTTTTCAGGCGATGAATTGGTCAAGTACCTTGCACATCACCTCCAGGACTCTCCAGACTATTTATGTGTGTTGCTCATGCTGCAGTGAGAGATCACAAAAGGTGGACCACAATATGGTCATTGAGGACACACCTTCACTTGAGAGATTACTTGTATTTGATCAACAAGGACCAACAAGAATCAATGTCATTTCTGCGCTAAAATTGAAAGTGGTGGGCTACTCGTCTGTCAAATACTACAACTTTCAGGTACAACGGTCGCCTTATACCTCTCCTTTTTTTGAAAGACATACAGAACAACAACATATATATACACACACTTATAAGGACATGCTTGCATAACCAAATTAAACATCCTCTTACATAGTGAAAGTGCGTTATATCGACTAGAGGGGGGGTGAATAGGCGATTTTTATGGAAGTCTTCAAAACGTGGAAGTTTCAAAGACAAATGATAGAAATAAACCTATTACCATGCAGCGGAAGGTAGACTACACTAGGCAAACCATAGTCAAGTATTCAATGGAGTGAAAGCACAATGACTAATAGCAGCAATGTAGTAAGGATCAGGTAGGAAGATATTATGAAGCCAAACAGAACACGCAGTCACTCAGTGAAGACAAAAGATAGAGCAATCATACAATGACTTCACAAGGAGTAATAGTAAGTAAAGGGAAGGGAAGGATGAAACCAGTGACTCGTTGAAGACAATGATTTGTTGGACAAGTTCCAGTTGCTGTGACAACTGTACGTCTGGTTGGGGCGGCTAGGTATTTAAACCTTAGGACACACAGTCCCAGACACCCAGTCCTAAACACGCAGCTCAGGACACCCAGTCCTCACCGTATTCCCCTTGAGCTAAGGTCACACAGACCTCGCCCAATCACTCTGGTAAGTCTTCAAGGTAGACTCCCAAACCTTCACAGACATCGTACACCGGCGATCCACAATGGCTCTTGGATGCTCAGAACACGACGCCTAACCGGCTGGAGGATTCACAGTCCTCAAGTGTAATAAGTCTTCAGATTACACAGACAAGAAGACTTAAGTGATGCCTAACTCTCTTTGGCTCTGGGTGGTTAGGGCTTTATCCTCGCAAGGAATTCTCTCTTAAAGGCTTCGAGGTGGGTTGCTCTCAAACGACAAAAGCCGTACTCTAACTCTGTGCAGCCAACCATTTATGGTTGTAGGGGGTGGGCTATTTATAGCCACTAGGCAACCCGACCTAATTTGTCCGAAATGACCCTGGGTCACTAAGGAACTGACACGTGTTCCAACGGTCAGATTTCAAACTCACACGGCAACTTTACTTGGGCTACAAGCAAAGCTGACTTGTCCGAATCTGGACAAGATTGACTCTCATAGTCTTCACTCGAAGACATAGGTTTTGGTTAAGCATCACTTCAGTCATTCTGACTAGTTCTCTTGGACCCCCACTTAACAGTACAGTGGTTCCTATGACTCAACAAAGAAGAAACAAAACTACAAAAGATCTAAGTCTTCAAGCTCCATAGGCTTCATGCGATGTCTTCTCTTGTCATAGTCTTCAATGAGAATATCTTCATATACCACCTTTGACATCAATGTCTTCATACATTTTTAGGGGTCATCTATGGTAGGAAAACCAAATCAATGAGGGACTTCTACCTGTGTTATCCTGCAATTCTCACAAACGCATCAGTCCCTCAACTAGGTTTGTCGTCAATACTCCAAAAGCAACTAGGGGTGGCACTAGATGCACTTACAATCTCCCCCTTTTTGGCGATTGATGACAAACTAGTTGAAGTTTTCAACGGGGAATATAATATGTGAAATTGTAAAGAATAAGGAATTGTCTTCATAAGTTGCAAGGGCTCCCCCTGAAGATGTGCATATAAGTAATTTGCTTTTGGAATGCAAATGCACATGGCAGGTTGTGCTTGTGGAGATCCTCTTCAACTTATGATGACAATCCACTATGCATGTGAAGGTATGTGAAGATAATGACATGCATAATGGAAAATGGACGTCTGCAAAATGATCTAAGTGCGGAATTTATCGTCGCACATGCGGAATTTATCATCGCATCACAAAGTAGCAAATAAGTAGCAGACGACCATCGAGTTTAAGTGTTACAACTCAAAGAACCAAATGTATCAAAACGAGAGTTGTAAACACGAAGCAAAATATAAAGCACCCGCCCATATGGACCCGCTTGAAGACTATCAAACTCATATGCTTCTCCCCCTTTTGTCAGTAAGGACCAAAAAGGTTTGAAGACATAGAGCATCTACTCGTTCCCATGAAGAGTAGGTGAAGCAGCAGGGTCGTCGGTGGTGTTCGGCGGTGCAGAAGAACTTGGAGCAGTGTCGAAGCATGCTGAAGGAGGTGGCGGTGAAGTGGCATCGTCTTCATCCTCGATCACTCTGGCATTCACAGTTGCAGCAGAGGAAGAGAACTCAGAGTCTTCAAGAGATGGAGTTCGTCGCAGCACTGCCCTTCGAGGAGGTGTGGAGTCAAACTTGAAGCGTTCAGAGAAGCCATCCTCTTGAAGATCATCTTCAGAGCACATCAGCGTCAGCCCTTTCCATGTGCGTCGAGAGGTTTCATGGGCAACAAAAGCATTCTTGGTGGCAAGATTGCGAATGCGGTTGACATCCACCAAGAGGCTTTGCATTTGGCGCTTCAGCCAGTCATGATGCCTATCCTGTTTCTGATGAAGAGCCACCAGAAGCTCTCGGTCATTAAGAACACGAGTGCGCTTCTTGGGTCGTTGGGAAGTTGTGCTGTCGGTGGCTTCAGTAAGGGCAGGATGTGGTGCACGTGTAGTTCCAGCCAAAGGATACACACGAGTGACTGCTTCAACTCCTTCAATGTTCTGAGAAAAACTTTGATGCTCCGCATTCTGAAGACTTAGAGGTTCTTTGGCAGGCTCAGGATAAATGGCTTCAATGGACATATCCACATCAGGCAGAAAGATCCGATGATTGCAAGCAGATGGCTGATATGAGATAGCGGAGTGAAGTTTGATCAGCCGCATTATCCATGGAGCGTAGAACTTCAAGCCAAAAAGATCAGAGCCTGATGCAGCAAGTTGGTGGATGAAGAAGTCCAGTGCATTGAAGCATTTGCCATGAAGAATATAGAAGACCAAGGTCTTCATTGCACCTTCCAGCTTGGCATGTGGAGAGTGTCCTTTGATGGGCCAGAGAGTTCGCCTTATGATGTGATAAATAGTTCTTGGCAGATACTCAAGGTCTTCAACAAAGAACTCCTTGGGATATGCAGCATCTTGGGGTAATGGCTTCATCATACTGAGCATCTGACTCATGTTAGGTTCAGGCTTCTGAAAGATGCTCTCCACAGCTTCACTGTGAAGTTGACAGCCAGATTCGTAGAGATCGCCAGGAGTGGGGAGACCAGTGAGCACAATGATGTCAAAGGCTTTCGCTTCGTGATGAACGTTTCCTGTCATCCACTCCAGGACCCAAGTCTTCGGATCTCTGTTGTACCCGCGGATGTGAAGTGTGGAATAGAATTGGAGCAGCAACTCTTCATTCCAATGCTCTTGGTCGGTGACGAACAGCAGCAATCCAACCTCTTTGAAGCAATCCAGAGCTTCTTCTAGGCAGGGCAGACCAGCTATTGCTTCAATGTCAAGACGCTTCTGTGGGAAGATGCGACCTTGATTGTATAGAATGTAGGAGTAATAGCTTCGCTGCGGATAGCTCCAGAACCGATCAGATGATATTCTTTCCCTTGAGTAGGGGTTCCTGGAGCTATTGAAGAAAGTGTTGTCTGCTCTGAAGCCATTGACATTGAAGGATCCAGGTGCTGATGCAGGACCTGGAAACCTGGGCAATCTTGGGATTGGCTTCTGTACCTGAGGCCTGTGCTCAACATGATAGTCGAACTGAGGACCAGCAGCAGGAGCAGGAACAGAAGCAGTGGGATCAGTGGCTTCGCTGACTTCTAGTGCTTGGGTTGGTGAAGGCTCCACATTAGCTTCAGCCATGACAGCGTCAGTGGCTTCATTGGCGTTGGTGGTGGCAGCCTCAAGATTCTCAACCTCCACTTGACGAGCTGGAGGGTCGGTCACAGTCACGTTCTCCTCGAGAACAGCTTCTTGGTGGGACGGGGGAGTAGCAGCTTTTGGGGTTTCTTCTTCATCGGCTGATGCAGCCGGAATGTCTTCAGCAGCTTTAGCTTCAGACTCAGAGACTGGAGGCCTTGGTCCTTTGCGAAGCCTGCGTAACGTTGGTGACGCCTGTGGAGTTGGAGTTGGCTGGGCCTCAAAGTCTTCTTCCTCTTGTGCTTGTGGGCGATCAGCCCATGATGCATCCTGAGCAATTGGCGTCAAAGGACGACCAATGCTGATGAGCTCCCTGTGCATCAGCACAGGCGATGATACCTGTTGGTGCTCGAGCTGAGGAAGAACTGCATCATCTTCAACATGGTCATGGTGACCAATGTCTTCAGCAGCGATGGGATCAGCTGCTGGAAAGTCTTCAGCTTCATGAGCCTCTGTGAAAGCAGGCTCATGGACAGTCAGTTGACGTTCTTGAGGTTCAGCGTCAGGGCAAACCATGGAGATGGGTTCAACAATCAAGGGCTCTGTGGGAGCAGCCCGTTCCTTCTTGGTCTTCCGCTTCTTCTTGGAGGGGGCAGTAGCAGAGGCTTTAGGATGTTTCCTCTTCCTGGCTTCAGCCTCAGCAGTCCTCGTCTTCTTCAGCTTTGAAGCGGTTGACCGGGCCTTTGGCTTCGAGCCAGTCATGCTAGTTGGGAAGACAATGGGATCTGCTTCCTGCCTTGGTGTGTTGGGTTCGGCCACAGTGGGCTTCTTCTTCTGCTTAGCAGCCATCCTGGGATCAATGCCCGGACACCCAAGGGCCTTGCGCTTCTCAGCCTCGTTGTAGCCTTGCACACACTTGTCAGCCAGGCTCTTCATGCGCTCCCGAGAACCCTGAGCTTCTGCGCGTTTCTTGAGAAAGGCTTCTTTGAGCTCGTGCAGCATAATCTTGAAGTTTTTCACCTCTTGCACGCTGAGCTTGGCCATATGCTTCTTGAACTGAGCCTTTTCATAGTCAATCTTTTGCTTCAGTTCGATGATGCGCTGAGCGAGAGCTAGCTCTGAAGCAATGGCGCCATGGAAGGCGACACTGAGGCCAATGGGTAGTTGCAGATCTTCGAAGCTGATGTTGGGCGTGTCAAACCACTCATCAATGAAGTTGTGGATGATTGTCACGTCAAAGAGAGGCAGATCATTGAAGATTTCTGCTTCTTCTTTGCTCTTGATGAGTTGCTCAAGAGCGTTATCTGCAAGATCTTCATCACTGGACAGATCAATGGCATCGTTTTGCAGAATGGCAGCAACTGTCAGTTCTTGGCCGGTGTGTGGCAGAGGCATCTTGACCTTCTGGGGCTTGGAGATGCGTGACAAATCTTCAGACTGCACACTGTCTTAAGGAGGTGCAGTGGCCAGTGGCTTCGCCCGTGAGATTTTTGGTGCAGAGGCAGGCTTTGAAGCTTTTGGCTGCTTCAGCTTCTTTGGCTTCGGCGCTGCAGGCGCTTCATCTGATTCAGCGTCATCTGCAGGCTCATTCACGGTAGTCCCTTGAACCACGATATGGGTGATGAGACCTTCAAGGTTGTAGAAGGGCCCAAGAAGATTGGGTTCAGCTTCGCGAGTTCCATCGTCACGGGGAGCAGAGGGACCAGGGTTGAAGTCTAATCCCAAAGACTTCTTGTTCTGCTTCGCTGAGTTCTTGGCAAACTGGAAGTTGCGCTTGAACAGATTGTCGTCACGGCACCATAGTAGTGACGATGGGTGTGCATCTGCAGGCTGTGGCCCACGGACCATGCAGGGATAGAAGCCTTGTTTAATGGCTTCTTCTCTGGACCTGGGTTGAAGATTCTTATATAGGATGTCTCCCCACGGTCGCTTGATGGCATTTTTCTCAGCATATTCTTGGGTCACAAACCGGTATTTGAACCATTGTTCTGCCCAATATCTTCGAATCCACTGGATTCGGGTCTTGCGCTGATTATAATCCTCTTCAGGATCTGTCTTGTAAAGTTCTGAGAGGTCATCAGGCAGATCTCTTGATGTTCCGCCATGACGCTGTCTGCCTCCCTTCCTTGCAGATTTCTCTGAAGCCATGAATTTTAAACTGAAAGGCTTCAATACGTTCAAAGGCTTCAAAGGTTTTCGCTTGCTGGACAAACAGGAACTGGCTTCGGGAGAATTTATATGATGCTGTAAGAATTCTGCAAATGAATGCAGACTATGAGAACCAAGGGATTCTCCCACGGACATGTACCTGTGACAGCATTAAGGTGCGAGGGAAGGGGAAGAGGTCATATGCATTCTCAGAAGATTTTGAAGATAAATCAGTTTAGAAGACATTGACCTCATCGTGCGAAGACATTCACTCATAGATAAGGAGTTGGTTCCAGATTTGTACGAATCCAAGATCAGTACAAGTGAGGAATCTAACTACTTTGTGAAGCATAAGTGAATATACTAGGCATGTTATGAGATGCAGTATGAAAGAGATCCAACTTGTGTGAATAGAAACTGCTTGTGGTAGAAAGTGACGAAGCTATAGGATCAAAGGGGCCGTAAAAAGGAAGTTTTATTTACCACACGAAGAACTGCTAGACGGAGTGGAAGAGGAGGCCGAGCAGTTCGATCGTCCGTGCCCTAACTTGGCGACGGAGGACACCTACGGCGACGGCGGAGAGGACGATGTCCGCGGTCGGCGTGAAGACGGCGTCGGAGAGGTTGCGGCAGCGAAGCGCTTCGTCGCCGGCGTCGTCGAGGGCTAGCGGTGGCGCTAGGGTTCGTGCGAGAGTGGAAGAAGAGATAATGACTGCGGTGAGGCGTGTATTTATAGGGACAGGGGCGGCTCAGTGTTATTACACAGGTGCCCCTGGCGATTCACATCTGAGGAACACGTGGCCATCATGCAGCATGTCGGAGGTTGTTCCACGTCCCACGCACGCCTGGATTGTCGGGTGGTCGTTCCCACTTCTCCGGGTTTCAGGTGAAGGAATGAGCATTGAAAGCAGACTTAATGTTTGTCTCTGTATCTTCTGCTGACAAGGACGCAGAGAAGACATTCGACAGTTTCAATAGAATGCATATGACTTGGAGAGATAGAGTTTGAGATAGAAAGCATAGAGAGGTTAGGTTCCGATCACATTCACTTAGTTCAAAAGATTCAACAAGAAGACATAGCTATAAGTGAATGCTGTAGAGGACAGAACACTAGTATATATATATATATATATATTCAACATAGTGAAGATAATCATGAGGACATGTTGAAATTGAAGGCAAACCAAATGTGAAGACATAGCAAATGTAACGCCACGAGTGAAACACTTCGAACAGAACCTTTGGTGGTGGCGTTACCCACCGTATAGGAAGTATTAGACCCAGACACGGCGCACAATTATCGTGGCGCTCCGAAGTCAAATTCCACATTAATGTATTCACACTTAGAATGTATGTCTTCATTGATTGAAGATATACTTTACTTCGTGTGTTGCACATCTAAGTCATCAATATGCATAAGTGTTAGGATGTGTGCCTGATCACAGGACATTTGAGGATTCCAAGATATTTAGCTCACACCGTAACTTGCAAAATCTCTTCTCATCCAAGGGCTTGGTGAAGATATCTGCCAATTTCTCTTCAGTGTTGACGTGTATGATATCAATATCTTCCTTCACAACATGATCTCTGAGAAAGTGATGACGAATTTCAATGTGCTTTGTCTTCGAGTGCTGAACTGGGTTGTTGGCAATCTTGATGGCGCTTTCGTTGTCGCAGTAGAGTGGCACTTGCCTTAGATGAATGCCATAGTCCTTGAGTGTTTGCTTCATCCACAGAAGCTGAGCGCAGCAAGATCCAGCAGCAATGTATTCAGATCTAGCAGTGGAGAGAGATACACAGTTCTGCTTCTTTGAAGACCAACATACAAGTGATCGTCCCAGAAAATGACATGTGCTTGATGTAGACTTACGATCCACTTTGTCTCCAGCATAATCAGCATCTGAGAATCCAACCAGATCAAACTCTGAGCCCTTTGGATACCATAATCCTAGAGTTGGGGTGTGAGCCAAATATCGAAGAATTCGCTTCACAGCTAGGTGATGCGACTCCTTTGGTGCCGCTTGAAATCGAGCACACATGCAAACAGTAAGCATAATATCTGGCCTAGATGCACATAGATAAAGCAAAGAACCAATCATGGAGCGGTATACCTTTTGATCGAACTCTTTACCTTTGTCGTCAGGACCCAGATGATGTTTGGCTGGCATTGGCGTCGTGAAGCCTTTGCAGTCCTGCATGCTGAACTTCTTCAGGCAATCTTTGAGATACTTCTCTTGAGATATGAAGATGCCGTTGCATTGCTGTCGTATTTGAAGACCGAGGAAGAACTTCAGCTCTCCCATCATGGACATCTGATATTGCTCTTGCATCATATATCCAAACTCTTCACTGTACTTTTGATTGGTGCAGCCGAAGATGATGTCATCCACATATATTTGGCACACAAACAGTTCACCATCATATGTCTTCGTGAAGAGAGTGGGGTCGAGGGAACCAGGATATGAAGCCTTTGCTCTTCAGGAAGTATTTGAGTGTGTCATACCAAGCCCGAGGGGCTTGTTTGAGGCCATATAGTGCCTTGTTGAGCTTGTATACCATGTTAGGATGTTTTGGATCTTCAAAGCCAGGCGGTTGTGCAACATACACTTCTTCTTCAATCTTGCCATTGAGAAAGGCGCTCTTCACATCCATTTGATATAGAAGTGTGATGTGGATCCTTGATCCAGCACCTGACGCCAAATACTCTGAAGTAACTGACATTTGGCTTCTTGCCAGTAAGGAGCTCATAAGATGTCTTGTTGAGAAGCTTGTGAAGATAAACACGATTAATTGTATGGCATGCAGTATCAATGGCTTCAGGCCAGAATTTTCTTGGAGTCTTGTATTCATCAAGCATCGTTCGGGCCATCTCAATGAGTATTCTGTTCTTGCGCTCGACGACGCCATTCTGCTGTGGCGTGTACGGGGCTGAGAATTCATGTGTGATGCCCAAAGTATCAAGATATGAATCAAGGCCAGTGTTCTTGAATTCGGTGCCATTGTCACTTCTGATGTGCTTTATCTTGGCGCCATAGTTGTTCATTGCTCGATCGGCGAAGCGTCTGAAGACATCCTGCACTTCAGTCTTGTAGAGGATTATGTGCACCCAAGTATATCTAGAATAATCATCAACAATGACAAAGCCATAGAGACAAGCAGTAGTAGTAAGAGTTGAGTAATGAGTAGGACCGAAAAGATCCATGTGGAGCAGTTTGAAGGGTCGAGTAGTTGTCATGATTGTCTTCGAGGGATGTTTGGCCCTCGTCATCTTCCTGCTTCACAGGCACCGCATAAGTGATCTTTCTTGAACTTAACGCCCTTGATGCCTATGACATGCTTCTTCTTTGCAAGGGTGTGGAGGTTCCTCATGCCAGCATGCCCTAGCCTCCGATGCCAGAGCCAGCATTCTGAAGCTTTTGCTAGAAGACATACGGCAAGCTGTGGTCCTGCTGAGAAATCTACCACGTACAAATCATCTTTCCGATACCCTTCAAACACTAGAGACTTGTCAGATTCCATTAGAACAAGGCAGCAATATTTTCCAAACATTACGATCATGTTCAAATCGCAAAGCATTGAGACAGACATTAAGTTGAAGCCAAGGGATTCAACAAGCATGACTTTATCCATGTGTTGATCCTTTGAGATTGCAACTCTACCTAGACCCAATACCTTACTTTTACCAGTGTCAGCAAATGTGATGTGACTATTGTCGGATGGACGTAAGGTTGAGTCCATAAGAAGGCTTCTTTTGCCAGTCATGTGATTGGTACACCCACTATCAATAATCCATTCTGAAGACGCTGGTGTCGTACCCTACAGTGCAGTTAGGGGGATAGGCTTCACGAAGAGAATTGTGAAGCAAAAACATTTGACGAACCAGTGGGTTATGAAAGCTTAGATCCAGATTAGGACTAATAGGGAGAGTAGCAAGCGATTCAGGAACGAAGTACATAGTAAGACCATTTGGTCATTTGATCTTGCGCCCTACAAGATGTTTAAGGTCCCTAGCAATAGTGTCAGACGATTTTGGTTTTCTGCTGGAGACCTTTCCCTGCAAAAGAGAGTTAAGCTTTCTTAGCCACCCACATCTTCAAGGGTGGCTTAGAAGCAATAACTCTAAGTGCAGCATCTGAGAACTTTGGCTTTGGAGCCCTAGCAAACAGTCTTGCGGGTGGACAATAGTACTCATAAGAATAAGCAGAATAGTTCTTGGTCTTATGAACATGGCGGTTTGATGAACCGCGCTCATATTCATAGGCCTGAGTATGGTTTCCCTGCAAAACATTTGCGTTAGTGCGACTCGGGTGAGTCCTTTGTCTGTATGAAGCCTTTGGACCGTATGAAGCCTGTGGTCTGGGGTTTGTCTTCTTCATCTGTGGTGTCATGATGACATTCACAGGAAGACTTTCCAAACACCTTTTCGGCACCCAGATCTTCTTCATACGCGGTCCAATCCTGCAGTTAGTACCAATGTACCTGGCAAACACTTCACCATTCTGATTCTTAAATAGTTTATAGTTTGCATCAAAGGATTCATCAATGACAATGGGGTTAGCACAAGTGAAGCCAGATAGATTGGATGGATCTGCTGAAGGTTCCTTTGCAGCAACCATGTGGTTTTGGGGTACTGCTCAGGTTTCCAGTAAGAGACATCGGCATTCATTTTCCTTATGAACCCAACACCCTCTTTCCTAGGGTTTCGGTTCAGGATCTACCTTTTGAGGACATCACATAGTGTCTGAAGCCCTTTGAGACTTTTGTACATCCCTGTTTCAAGCAATGTCTTCAACCTAGCATTCTCATCAGCAATAGAAGTGGTATCCTCAGCAGAGGGGTTAGTTACCACATCAACAGTTGAAGATATTGCAACAGAAGTAGCGTTGTCACGCTCGATGCATTTAATACATGGTGGTTCAAATCCTTCCTGAGCGGAACTGATCTGTTTGGTGCGAAGTGACTCGTTTTCTTTTTGAAGATCTTCATGAGCCGCTCTCAATTTCTCAAGATCTTGCTTCCTTTGAAGATAATCGTAGGAAAGCTTTTCATGAGTTGTTGAGAGCGTTTCATGACAACTTTCAAGTTCCTCATACATAACGTGAAGATTTTTTATGTCTTCAATTAAGGACTCAGATCGAGTCATTTCAGCGCCTAACAGATCATCGCTTTTGTCTAACAGTTTTTGAATATGTTCCATGGCTTTCTGTTGTTCAGTTGCAATTTTAGCAAGTGTTTTGTAGCTGGGTCTTGAACCATAATCAGAGTCATCGTCACTAGATGTTTGATAGTGAGTAGTGCGTGTGTTTACCTTGGCACCGCGTGCCATGAAGCAGTAGGTAGGAGCGGAGCAGTCCTTGTCATTTGCATCGATGTTGGTGATGAAATCATTGTCTTCAGTGTTGAAGATGGACTTGGCAACGTATGTTGTAGCCAGACTTGCAACGCCAGAATCGGACTCCTCCTCAGACTCCACCTCCGCCTCCTCAGAAGCGGACTCCTCCTCTGAATCCATTTCCTTGCCAACAAACGCACGTGCCTTTCCAGATGAGCTCTTCTTGTGTGATGAAGACTTTGAGGAAGACTTGGAAGAATACTTTGAGTATTTCTTCTTCTTCTTGTCGTCAGAGTCATATTCCTTGCTCTTCTTCTTCTTTTTGTTTGATGAAGACGAGGTGACGATGCGCGTGGGAAACGGTTCCAAAGTTGATGTGATCGCGGTCGGCACACTACCTCTACATCTACCTTCGGGATTAATATTAGACCTAAATAATTGTTATTTGGTGCCAGCGTTGAGCATGAACATTATATCTGGATCTTGTTTAATGCGAGACGGTTATTCATTTAAATCAGAGAATAATGGTTGTTCTATTTATATGAGTAATATCTTTTATGGTCATGCACCCTTGAAGAGTGGTCTATTCTTATTGAATCTCGATAGTAGTAATACACATATTCATAATGTTGAAGCCAAAAGATGCAGAGTTGATAATGAAAGTGCAACTTATTTGTGGCACTGTCGTTTAGGTCATATCGGTATAAAGCGCATGAAGAAACTCCATACTGATGGACTTTTGGAACCACTTGATTATGAATCACTTGGTACTTGCGAACCGTGCCTCATGGGCAAGATGACTAAAACACCGTTCTCCGGTACTATGGAGAGAGCAACAGATTTGTTGGAGATCATACATACCGATGTATGTGGTCCGATGAATATTGAGGCTCGTGGTGGATATTGTTATTTTCTCACCTTCACAGATGATTTAAGCAGATATGGGTATATCTACTTAATGAAACATAAATCTGAAACATTTGAAAAGTTCAAAGAATTTCAGAGTGAAGTTGAAAATCATCGTAACAAGAAAATAAAGTTTCTACGATCTGATCGTGGAGGAGAATATTTGAGTTACGAGTTTGGTGTACATTTGAAAAACTATGGAATAGTTTCGCAACTCACGCCACCCGGAACACCACAGCGTAATGGTGTGTCCGAACGTCGTAATCGTACTTTATTGGACATGGTGTGATCTATGATGTCTCTTACTGATTTACCGCTATCGTTTTGGGGTTATGCTCTAGAGACGGCCACATTCACGTTAAATAGGGCACCATCAAAATCCGTTGAGACGACGCCTTATGAACTGTGGTTTGGCAAGAAACCAAAGTTGTCGTTTCTTAAAGTTTGGGGCTGCGATGCTTATGTGAAAAAGCTTCAACCTGATAAGCTCGAACCCAAATCGGAGAAATGTGTCTTCATAGGATACCCAAAGGAAACTGTTGGGTACACCTTCTATCACAGATCCAAAGGCAAGACATTCATTGCTAAGAATGGATCCTTTGTAGAGAAGGAGTTTCTCTCGAAAGAAGTGAGTGGGAGGAAAGTAGAACTTGACGAGGTAACTGTACCTGCTCCCTTACTAGAAAGTAGTTCATCACAGAAAACTATTTCAGTGACACCTACACCAGTTAGTGAGGAAGTCAATGATAATGATCATGAAACTTTAGATCAAGATACTACTGAACCTCGTAGATCAACCAGAGTAAGATCCGCACCAGAGTGGTACGGTAATCCTGTTCTGGAAGTCATGCTACTAGATCATGATGAACCTACGAACTATGAAGAAGCGATGGTGAGCCCAGATTCTGCAAAGTGGCTTGAAACCATGAAATCTGAGATGGGATCCATGTATGAGAACAAAGTATGGACTTCGGTTGACTTGCCCGATGATCGGCAAGCAATTGAAAATAAATGGATCTTTAAGAAGAAGACTGACGCTGATGGTAATGTTACTGTCTACAAAGCTCGACTTGTCACAAAAGGTTTTCGGCAAGTTCAAGGGATTGACTACGATGAGACCTTCTCACCCGTAGCGATGCTTAAGTCCGTCCGAATCATGTTAGCGATTGCCGCATTTTATGATTATGAAATTTGGCAGATGGATGTCAAAACTGCATTCCTGAATGGATTTCTGGAAGAAGAGTTGTATATGATGCAACCGGAAGGTTTTGTTGATCCAAAGGGAGCTAACAAAGTGTGCAAGCTCTAGCTATCCATTTATGGACTGGTGCAAGCCTCTCGGAGTTGGAATAAACGTTTTGATAGTGTGATCAAAGCATTTGGTTTTATACAGACTTTCGGAGAAGCCTGTATTTACAAGAAAGTGAGTGGGAGCTCTGTAGCATTTCTGATATTATATGTGGATGACATATTGCTGATTGGAAATGATATAGAATTTCTGGATAGCATAAAGGGATACTTGAATAAAAGTTTTTCAATGAAAGACCTCGGTGAAGCTGCTTACATATTAGGCATTAAGATCTATAGAGATAGATCATGACGCTTAATTGGACTTTCACAAAGCACATACCTTGATAAAATTTTGAAAAAGTTCAAAATGGATCAAGCAAAGAAAGGGTTCTTGCCTGTGTTACAAGGTGTGAAGTTGAGTAAGACTCAATGCCCGACCACTGCAGAAGGTAGATAGAATATGAAAGGTGTTCCCTATGCATCAGCCATAGGATCTATCATGTATGCAATGCTGTGTACCAGACCTGATGTGTGCCTTGCTATAAGTTTAGCAGGGAGGTACCAAAGTAATCCAAGAGTGGATCACTGGACAGCGGTCAAGAACATCCTGAAATACCTGAAAAGGACTAAGGATATGTTTCTCGTATATGGAGGTGACAAAGAGCTCACCGTAAAAGGTTACGTTGATGCAAGCTTTGACACTGATCCGGACGATTCTAAATCGCAAACCGGATACGTGTTTACATTAAACGCTGGAGCTGTCAGTTGGTGCAGTTCTAAACAAAGCGTCGTAGCGGGATCTACATGTGAAGCGGAGTACATAGCTGCTTCGGAAGCAGCAAACGAAGGAGTCTGGATGAAGGAGTTCATATCCGATCTAGGTGTCATACCTAATGCATCGGGTCCAATGAAAATCTTTTGTGACAATACTGGTGCAATTGCCTTGGCAAAGTAATCTAGATTTCACAAAAGGACCAAACACATCAAGAGACGCTTCAAGTCCATCCGGGATCTAGTCCAGGTGGGAGACATAGAGATTTGCAAGATACATACGGATCTGAATGTTGCAGACCCGTTGACTAAGCCTCTTCCACGAGCAAAACATGATCAGCACCAAAGCTCCATGGGTGTTAGAATCATTACAGTGTAATCTAGATTATTGACTCTAGTGCAAGTGGGAGACTGAAGGAAATATGCCCTAGAGGCAATAATAAAGTTATTATTTATTTCCTTATAATCATGATAAATGTTTATTATTCATGCTAGAATTGTATTAACCGGAAACATAATACATGTGTGAATACATAGACAAACAAAGTGTCACTAGTATGCCTCTACTTGACTAGCTCGTTAATCAAAGATGGTTATGTTTCCTAACCATGAACAATAAGTTGTTATTTGATTAACGAGGTCACATCATTAGTTGAATTATCTGATTGACATGACCCATTCCATTAGCTTAGCACCCGATCGTTTAGTATGTTGCTATTGCTTTCTTCATGACTTATACATGTTCCTATGACTATGAGATTATGCAACTCCCGTTTACCGGAGGAACACTTTGGGTGCTACCAAACGTCACAACGTAACTGGGTGATTATAAAGGAGCATTACAGGTGTCTCCAAAGGTAGATGTTGGGTTGGCGTATTTCGTGATTAGGATTTGTCACTCCGATTGTCGGAGAGGTATCTCTGGGCCCTCTCGGTAATGCACATCACATAAGCCTTGCAAGCATTACAACTAATGAGTTAGTTGTGAGATGATGTATTACGGAACGAGTAAAGAGACTTGCCGGTAACGAGATTGAACTAGGTATTGGATACCGACGATCAAATCTCGGGCAAGTAACATACCGATGACAAAGGGAACAACGTATGTTGTTATGCGGTCTGACCGATAAAGATCTTCGTAGAATATGTAGGAGCCAATATGGGCATCCAGGTCCCGCTATTGGTTATTGACCGGAGACGTGTCTCGGTCATGTCTACATTGTTCTCGAACCCGTAGGGTCCGCACGCTTAAGGTTACGATGACAGTTACATTATGAGTTTATGCATTTTGATGTACCGAAGGTTGTTCGGAGTCCCGGATATGATCACGGACATGACGAGGAGTCTCAAAATGGTCGAGACGTAAAGATTGATATATTGGAAGCCTATGTTTGGACATCGGAAGTATTCCGGGTGAAATCGGGATGTTACCGGAGTACCGGGAGGGTTACCGGAACCCCCCGAGAGCTATATGGGCCATGGTGGGCCTTAGTGGAAAAGAGAAGGGGCTGCCCTAGATGGGCTGCGCGCCTCCCCCTTCCCCTAGTCCTATTAGGACTAGGAGAGGTGGCCGGCCCCCTCCTCCTCTTTTCCCCTTCGAGGAATCATAGTTGGACTAGGATTGGAGGGGGAATCCTACTCCCAGAGGGAGTAGGACTCTCCTGCGACTCCCTCCTTGGCCGGCCAGCCTCCCCTCCTCTACTCCTTTATATACGGAGGCAGGGGACACCTCTAGACACACAAGTTGATCCACGTGATCTATTCCTTAGCCGTGTGGGGTGCCCCCTGCCACCATATACCTCGATAATACTGTAGCGGATTTTAGGCGAAGCCCTGCTGCTGTAGTTCATCAAGATCATCACCACGCCGTCGTGCTGACGGAACTCTTCCCCGACACTTTGCTGGATCGGAGTCCGGGGATCGTCATCGAGCTGAACGTGTGCTCAAACTCGGAGGTGCCATAGTTTCGGTACTTGATCGGTTGGATCGTGAAGACGTACGACTACTTCCTCTACGTCGTGTCATCGCTTCCGCAGTCGGTCTGCGTTGGGTACGTAGACAAAACTCTCCCCCTCGTTGCTATGCATCACATGATCTTGCGTGTGCGTAGGAAATTTTTTGAAATTACTACGAAACCCAACAATCATTCCTTGAGCTTGATCGTGAAGACTTTCTGAAACCTTTCTTCTTGGTGAATTTTTGGAACTTCTTCACAAGCATAGCAAGTTCCCTTCCAATATCTTCAGGATCATCAGAACTGCTGTCAGATTCTTCTTCAGATGAGGAGACAGCTTTTGCCTTCAAGGCACGAGTTCGCCCATAGTTTGGACTGTAGATATCTCTTTTCTCAGAAAGCTGAAACTCATGTGTGTTGAGCCTCTCAAGTATGTCAGACGGATCGAGTGTCTTGAAATCAGGACGTTCTTGAATCATCAGGGCTAGGGTGTCAAACGAATTGTCAAGTGATCTCAGTAGTGTCTTGACGACTTCATGCTTGGTAATCTCAGTAGCGCCGAGGGCTTCAAGCTCATTTGTGATGTCAGTGAGTCGATCAAACGTGAGCTGGACATTCTCATTGTCATTTCGCTTGAAGCGGTTGAAGAGGTTGTGAAGAACACTGATTCTCTGATCTCTCTGGGTTGAGATGCCTTCGTTGACCTTGGAGAGCTAGTCCCAGACTAGCTTAGATGTTTCCAAAGCACTCACACGGCCATACTGTCCTTTGGTCAGATGACCACAGATGATATTCTTGGCAGTAGAGTCCAGTTGAACGAACTTCTTGACATCAGCAGCAGTGACACCTTCTCCAGCCTTGGGAACACCGTTCTTGACGACATACCATAGGTCGACGTCAATGGCTTCAAGATGCATGCACATCTTATTCTTCTAGTAGGGATATTCAATTCCATCAAAGACGGGGCACGCAGCGGAGACTTTAATTATCCCTACAGTCGACATAGCTAAAACTCCAGGTGGTTAAACCGAATCACACAGAACAAGGGAGTACCTTGCTCTGATACCAACTGAAAGTGCGTTATATCGACTAGAGGGGGGGTGAATAGGCGATTTTTATGAAAGTCTTCAAAACATGGAAGTTTTGAAGACAAACGATAGAAATAAACCTATTACCATGCAGCGGAAGGTAGACTACAGTAGGAAAACCATAGTCAAGTATTCAATGGAGTGAAAGCACAATGACTAATAGCAGCAATGTAGTAAGGATCAGGTAGGAAGATATTATGAAGCCAAACAGAACACGCAGTCACTCAGTGAAGACAAAAGATAGAGCAATCATACAATGACTTCACAAGGAGAAACAGTAAGTAAAGGGAAGGGAAGGATGAAACCAGTGACTCGTTGAAGACAATGATTTGTTGGACCAGTTCCAGTTGTTGTGACAACTGTACGTCTGGATGGGGCGGCTAGGTATTTAAACCTTAGGACACACAGTCCCGGACACACAGTCCTGAACACGTAGCTCAGGACACCCAGTCCTCACCGTATTCCCCTTGAGCTAAGGTCACACAGACCTTGCCCAATCACTCTAGTAAGTCTTCAAGGTAGACTCCCAAACCTTCACAGACTCCGTTCACCGGCGATCCACAATGGCTCTTGGATGCTCAGAACGCGACACCTAACCAGCTAGAGGATTCACAGTCCTCAAATGTAATAAGTCTTCAGATCACACAGACAAGAAGACTTAAGTGATGCCTAACTCTCTTTGGCTCTGGGTGGTTGGGGCTTTATCCTCGCAAGGAATTCTCTCTTAAAGGCTTCGAGGTGGGTTGCTCTCAAACGACAAAAGCCGTACTCTAACTCTGAGCAGCCAACCATTTATGGTTGTAGGGGGTGGGCTATTTATAGCCACTAGGCAACCCGACCTGATTTGTCTGAAATGACCCTAGGTCACTAAGGAACTGACACGTGTTACAATGGTCAGATTTCAAACTCACACGGCAACTTTACTTGGGCTACAAGCAAAGCTGACTTGTCCGACTCTGGACAAGATTTGCTCTCATAGTCTTCACTCGAAGACATAGGTTTTGGTTAAGCATCACTTCAGTCATTCTGACTGGTTCTCTTGGACCCCACTTAACAGTACGGTGGTTCCTATGACTCAACAAAGAAGAAACAGAACTACAAAAGATCTAAGTCTTCAAGCTCCATAGGCTTCATGTGATGTCTTCTCTTGTCATAGTCTTCAATGAGAATATCTTCATATACCACCTTTGACATCAATGTCTTCATACATTTTTAGGGGTCATCTCTGGTAGGAAAACCGAATCAATGAGGGACTTCTACCTGTGTTATCCTGCAATTCTCACAAACACATCAGTCCCTCAACTAGGTTTGTCGTCAATACTCCAAAACCAACTAGGGGTGGCACTAGATGCACTTACACATAGGTGGCTACTACAACCATGGCATTTTCACACGCCGGAGTAAACTACTACATGCATAATTACATAGGTGGCTACTACACACATGACATTTCCACACACACCAATAAATTAAACTATATATTATATGCATGACTAACTAGCATAAATGATCATCTGATCATCATATACTTCTTGTGACGCTTGCTCTGCTTGTGGCTCGATCCGGGCTCGTCGATTTGGGTAACGAGGCACTTTCTCGTGTCAACGATCCACCTGTGCATCTCGTAGCATGTGTACACGCTCTTGGCCGCGAACCTGAGGTGAGGTTCATCCACTTGCCGCATCCAAGCCTTGTGCCAGGATACGAGACTTGTTCTCTGGGCATCCTACTTCATCTTTTCATAGTAGGGGTCAATGATGGCCGAGGCGAGTTCGACCAGGTAGTCCTGCTTCATGCTGCCCCAAACCGTGTAGTGGTCATGGATTTCGACAAGGTTCTTGCAGGCAAGCCCATAACACTGAGCACTTTTACATCGTCTTTGCCATCCACCATGGCGAACTTGTAGTCAGTGTTGTTGACAACCCTGTTGGAACGGCCGCAAGGCTCCGTGGCCATGCAGTAGTGGTAGATGAGGACATGATGGCGCACGCACAACTGGGCGATGGCAACCTTCTGATCTATGCCGGGATGACCGGCGGTGTACTGGAGGTCGATGCCGACCACCTTGTACTTGTCTCCAGCAAGCAACTGCTCAACGCTGTTGATGTAATTGTCCACCACGGCCGGTCGATGATGTACACCACCGAGAGATCCGTCTCCCTCGCATGGGTCTCCACTCTATGCTCACCGAACTCCATTGCAGCGCCGCCGGACATCCCCTCTCTATTTGTTGTCATGGGTGTGCTTGTTGTGTTGTGGGGTGTGATCGAAAGGTTGTAGAGACTAAGGTTATAATGGCCGTAGGAATTAAAGGGGAAGCCAGACGGCCAGGAATATCGGCAGGCCCTGATGGCAGTTCTAATTTGTAGCGTGTAACTCCATCCTCCCGCACGTAACTACACTGTGTGGCAACACGCGCAGTGCAACCACATGCATATGGGACCCCTAACATGATCGTGCGCA